>NC_136805.1:18766440-19051440 GCF_951216825.1 Electrona antarctica
TTGGGGGTTGCTCATGCTCAACTTAACAACATGGCTGTTCCATGGGGACGCTTCAGGCTGAGTGGATGTCCGACACACAAGTGAACATTTAAATGACATTTCCCCCAAAGCAATACTAATCTGCTGGTGAGTGCGAACCTATATTATTATTATATACAACTCCAGTTATTTATGATTAAAAACTAGTCTCGTGACGGTGTCATATTGCAATGCAGCCCAGTACGCAGCAGCAGCTACTTTGACATCGAGTCGCCTGGCTAGCTTGTGCAAATAAAAAAGGCTACTACTAGCAAATACTGAGTGAGAGACACACGTTACAATAATTATTGAAGTTGCTTCGACTGTCTGGTTTGAAGTGACTGACTGACAGCTGCTGTGTTGTGTCAATGTGTCAGCCTTTCAATGTTGGATCAAATCACTCAAAACGGGGGAAATCATTCGGTTTCCTCTTCTAGACTAGACAAACTCGCTAGCTAAAGCTGACAGGACAGCTAAGTAAAGCTAGTGGTAGTTGTAATGTAAACTATGCACGTTGATCCAAGAGGGAAAGTGACACCTGGCCTCAGACAGCCACAATAATATCACTGTCGGTCAGCAAAGCAGAAGATTAAAGCATGTCAGTGCGACGGGCACTGGAGACCAGGATTAGCAGCAGTTTCCTGCAGAATATGAGAACTTATTTGGATGCTTTTAACTATTTTAATGCATTTACAAGTGTGCACTACTGGGCAAGTCCGTCATCTAAACAATGCGTCGCCCCGTGTCTTTTTCATTGTACAGTCTTACAAGTACTGTTTAATATTACTAGCAACACCATACAATATTTACTCATTTGTTTTAATTGGTTAATATTTTATAATTTTTTGGCAGAATCTCCTTTGTTCTCATGTTTCTGTCTGGTGGCATTTTTTTCACTTCTCTGTTTGGCTGAGCACTGTCATCCCTGAGCCAATGGAGACTGCTGACTATGGGGTTCAGTGAGGTTTTTTGTCAGAGGAAGCTGCTTATGTGGTCAGTAGTGCCATCAGTAGTCTGGGCCCCTTGATACCCTTTCAATGCAACTATTATGTTGCCACCTGGGTTCACCTCAATCGCCTGGAGTCTCTCTTGTTATGCCAAGACAGGCTGAATGCGCTATAGAGGGTATGTGCATGCTTAAAGTGAATGGCACATCGAGTGGCAAAGCAACAGGCCAAGTGAGTTTAACATTGTTTAATGTTGTTTAATACAATCAAATAGGACTTTTCTGTTTGGATGTATGGGCTGTCAAGGCCAGAAAGTCGTTTTTTGCCACTCAGTAGGCGTTCCTGCATAACTTCCGGGTTTGATGATGATGTCACGAGCATACCCTCTATAGAAGTAGATCAGACTGGTTTGACAAAGGTGTGGAACCCAGCTGCATAAAAAGACACGACATGTTTTTTGCCGCTTTTTCCATCTGGCCCACATTTCAAGGTTCTGGGTGTGGGTGTCTGCGTGCCTCTCTAGTTATGCTTACCTAATTATGTAATAATGTGCACTCTCTATTTTCACCTTTCATCCACAGATCCATAAATGCATGTAATGAAGAGGACACCCACACTTTGGCCAGACCTGAACTACAGTTAAATCTCCCAAGAAAATCTCATCTCCCAGACTCTCACAGTTCCGCGGTTCCTGCAGGTCAGGGTGTTCCTCCTATCAGACTGGCAGAGCCGGCTGGGAGAGAGGTGGTGCTGCCAGCCAGGACCGAGGCTGCTCTGTCTTCCTCTGTCCTCGGCTGGGGGACTCGTGCAGTGGCTGTCTGTCAGAGACGGGCGTTGGAGGACCACCCGGGAAGGTTCTGTGTGCAGTGTCCAGCTCAGAGGGTGAAGACTGGCATTAAGACTCGGGCTCTGCCTGGTGTCATTTCAGGCCGGTAGCGGAGCAGAGTATGTGGAGTGCTTCAGGTCGCCATGGAGCCGCAGGATAAGAAGCAGGTGCGTGCACTCTGTGTTTGAGTCGACATCTGCTAATGATGACTACCTGTCCCTGGGGTGGCCGATTGTTTATGAAACAGGTCTTGGCCCTTGGGGTTTACTAACTAACCGGAGGAGTACACTCTGCTAATCGGCACATAGCACAGGGAACAGTAATGGCAATATATCAATAGCCACAGAGATTCTTAAAAAAATATAATGATGTATTTATTGACATCCTACACAAAGTACATCTGTCGTATTTATACAAGACACAAGCAAAAGGAAAAACAATTTAGGCAGTTGGTAGTTAGTAATAAGGGAGCATAAGACATTAGAGAGTCAGTAGTAAGGCTGCATAAGGTAGTCGGTATTAAGGGAGCATAACGCACAAAACCCACGGGCTCCATGTTAATGAATGTACCCGCACACGGATGCTCCACTTGCGCACCTAAACATTTTTTCCCACTCTGGGCAAAACAACCGTGTCTGTGCGTATTCTCATAGACATTATAAAGTCAAAGTCGTACGATTTGTCACACACGTTACCGCAGTGAAATTTGTTCTCCGCATTTGACCCATCTGTTGGAGTGGTGAGCCGCAGCCGTGCCGTGCTCGGGAATCATTTGATTAGTAGATTTGACCCCCCAACCAACCCATTGATGCTGAGTGTCAAGCAGGGAGGCATTGGGTCCCATCTTTACGATCCGGCCGGGGATCGAACCCGGACCTCCCAGTTTCAGGGCGGACACTCTAACCACAAGGCCACTGAGCTGTCTGTGCGTATTCTCATAGACATTATACATTGTATATAATAGGATGACCAGACATCATCAATAATAGCACACAAACCTTTGGGTGCTATAAAGCATGTCAAACCACATGTCCAACCTACAGTAGACACAGGATCTAAATATCGCAATTGAACAGCAGCGAGTCCAAATGCAACCACCCCAATTGTATAAGTTATATTTTTGGTGGGTTTGGTGCATAAGGCCGTAGGGAGACGGTAATAATCCACAGGGCTTTGCTTTGATGTAGTAGTCTCATCATCACTGTTCAACATTAATAATGACAAAATAATCCAATTATATTACAGTAATTTAAAGCTGCACTATGTACCTTTCCTGTTGTAACCTGGATTTGAACCCAGGTCTCCTGGGTTCAAATGCTAATAATAGAGCCAAGCCAACACAAGTTCTACAGTAAATGCAAGTTATATTTGTGCAAGACTGCAAGTGGTCATGGTTTAAAGTAAACAAGATAACCCAAGGGGTTATTGAAAAATACTGCAAGGTATATAGAGTCCCCCATTCCACAAAGACAATTAACGTTTTGAGAAAATGTGACAATATTGAGAAATATCTTCCTGTGGTCCGTAAATGATTGTGATATCACTGTAGTCTAATCAGCTAGCGCTATATCCCACTCCTCCTACTGTACACACACATGGATACAATGACATAATGAGTGTACTGGGGTGATGAAGATCTATTAATGTATAAGTGGAGCTCTTGTTTAAAGAGTAAAGACTTATCACTGCATCTCTCACCCTCCCTCCTCCGTTTCTGGCATTTCAGCATTCAGATTAGTCATATGGAAGGGTCGGAGTTGATCAAATAGTTAAACACAGATATTATGTAGGAGAACCTCACTGAGTCAGCACGCCATGCACATTGCACAAGAATGGAAAATGGCCAGCCCTTGGCCAGTTATTGATAAGTTCAACAATGAGGCCATCTCTTTTTCCTCTCTGTGTTCAACACCTGTATGTAGCTTTCCATTTATGCAATCATTAACTCTTAGCAGTACAAGGTAGAACATGTTGCCAGTTGCCACTAGCTCTCTTCCTCAGGGAAACATGAGTATCCTAGAAGTTGTTGAGGTAGAGTAGGATCTCTGCTTTCACTTTCCATGTGTAAATTACTTTTTGTATGTGTTTTGTATGTTTGCCAAATCATATCTATTTAGTTTAGATTACTGGACGTGGACATGTGACCATCATATTGCATAATAATTTCATGTGTCAGTGTCGTGCAGAATGATATTATTATCGTGGAGCGACCGAGCGAGTAACTTTAATGTCTTTCTTCAGCAGTAGAAGTCCATTGTGTATTATGGTTATGTGATCCTGGCAGAGTGAAGTTATTGTGTAGAGTTGGATTGAGGCTAAGTGCAGAGACCTTTCTACTTTTCTGTCAAGATATGGGATGAGGGAGTTCAGTAAAGGACACTTGACTTGTGCTGCATTTCTTACCCTCTCTCTCTTGCCTGCAGCTTCTTATATTCATGCTTGTCTTGCTCTTTTCTTGTTTGCCATCGTTCTTTCTCTCTCTCTTAAATACAATTTCCTCCCCTCTTTGCTGGACCTTCATTCTGCATCCCTAGTACCTCACTGCAGAATGCGCTTTGCTGGCAAAAGTGGAACAAAGCCCTACGAGGGTAATACGGGCCAGGTTGGCAATGGTCCTCTTGTTTAAAGAGCCTCTTTCGCTTTCTCTCCCTCTGCTCTGTCCATCCTGCTTTTTCTATTTCAGCTCCTGTCCTGTCCTCTCCCTCTCTCTGTCTCTCTCTGAGCCAGCTGCTGAGCTGAACTGAAATGAACTGGGGTTTGTTTGGCTGCTGGATTTGTCTACCTAGGCAGGCACCACTATATGGGGCCCAGAGAGGAGAGGGAATTGGGTGAGGTTTAAAGCATCATTGGCTGGTTCCCGTCTATAGAAATGAGTCAAATGATGAACAAGCAATTTCTCCTACATGGCCACTGTTTTTTAAATGATGTTCCTAGAATATATAAATATTCTCCTCACACACTTTTATTTTATTTTTTATTTTTATTTTTAGCTCTGACTGGTGGTAGTAATAGTTTTGAGAGAGAGAGAGTGAGAGAGGCAGAGAAAGACAGCGGTTTCTTTGTCAGGAGGAAGAGGACCAACAGTATGTTGGTTGTCTTTATATGATGTTTCCTCGCTGCATCTGTCAGCCTATTGGTGATTTGTGTAGGCGAGTCTGCAAAATGAGGCTGAGGTAAGCCTCTAGGCACTAAGTGCGAGTGTATGTGCCTGTGTATAATCCGCACGAGGCACGTGTTTGTGACTTTGTGTTATGCTTGTGGGTATCTGAGGTCAGGTAGTGGGCATGCCCTATTATGCTAAGACGGCTTAGGTTTGCTGTGTGTCTGTGTGTGTGTCAGTATTTAAGTCGGTCTTGAGGATTTTCTTGATGCTTTGTTTCTCTGGAGAAATGGGCAGTTATTTATAGTGAATCTGTGTGGGATGTGACGTTTGAAAGCTGAACCCTGAGAATGTGTGTATTTCAATGCGTTTATATGTGTACTGTACAGTATGTGTGGTGTTCATGTTTCTATGTGGATACACGTCGTAGACAGAGGAGCATGAGAATGTGGGAAAGGACTGCATTCCTATTTATATTAGATACGTATCTCCCCCCCCCCCCCCCCCCCTAAAGGCTAAACATTTTTTCCAGCAGTATGGATAGATACTGCCAGCCAGCCATAAACGGAATCAGTCAATCAGCCAGCATTGCAGTATTTCATATTTATTTTCTAGTTTTTGAAACTCCTGGACTGTCTATGCCAGATGTCTTGTGCACACTGCAATTAGGCCACAGAAGTATGTGTGTTTACTGTTTAATTCTTTTTGCAATATTAAACCTACATTTAATAATGGAAGTCAATGGGGCCTGAAACATTGCCCAAATGAAATGTTTGAGTCTTACACATCATACATTCTGCTAATAATATTGGATTTGTGTTAAAGTGTATTTCTCTATTTCAGACAAATATTCAATGGAAGTTCATGATCACACAAAACAATTGTGCCCCCCCCCCCCCCCCTGTTGTAACTCTGGCGACTCCCTAGGGGCCCCCGAACCCCTGTTGAAGAATGCCTTAAGACATTCCCACATTCAGTTAACTAGGAAAACAACACTACATTTCTGCATTTTCCGGTGACCCAAAGTGCATCCTGGAAAATATGCAAATATAGCCAAGCCAGCACTTGGTCTTTGAAACTTAATTTTCAAATCATTCATATTTGGACTGTTTGCTAGTAACACATTATTCTGTGGTGTGAGAATACAGAATACACATTTTACAGTGTTGACGACGGTGTGTTGCAGGAGGAGGGGGCTGTGGTCCGAGGCCTGTCTACAGGCCAGGCTCTGACCACGCTCAGGGATCAGCTGACCAGTCTGCTGGAACAGGATCAGAAGACCACGCGCAGACGAATCTCTTTACAGGTAGGCATGCACGGCACACACAATTAGCAATTTAGGCATTTAGCAGATGCTCTTAATCCAGAGCGAATTACAGTAAGCATGCACGAGGTAATAACATCAAATGCATAGAATTAGTAATCTGGGGTCATAGACTCATAGGTAAACCAAGAACCTATTATTAGTCTAAAGTAAACAGTATAATATCAAAAATCAATAGTCTGTACATAGAAGCTATACACACCACACTACAGATGCAAGGTTAATGTGTAGACCTGGCATCTGTCTATGTTTTAGGGTTAAACAAGAATATGATAGCCTTTGCATCTCTTTTGGCTAGGCGACTAATACTATTGAAATGGAAGGGAAAATTCCCACCAACCTTTAAATCATGGGTTAATAACTCATAACACTGACCCCACTGTAATTGTTTTTTATTTTATTTTAATTGCATTATTATTATTATTTACTTGTGTATTGTTTCTAATATTTTATTCATTCCTTCTATATTTCAATATTTGTATGTGCCTTTTATTTCAATTTATCTTTGTTAATGGTACGAGATAACGGGGTTGTGGCTCTTTCGGAGCGGGAACTCTGGGTGGAGGGAGGTGTAAAATATAATAATAATTTTGATGTCATTTTTGACTCTTATTCGACTTGAAAATATGAATAAAGAAACTTTGATGAAAAAAAGACCTGGTATCTGTCTACATAACATGCTATCTATCTAAATTACATTTTAGCCTTTGCTAAAGCCTGCCAGGTCAAGGCTAGGCAAGTGCTACGCCAAGAGCACACACCCTTACTGTATCTCCCCTCTACGAATAGCTGCAGAGCTCTTCATCCAAAGTCTTACAACAAAGGTTCATGTGTTATGTCAGATGTATTACATAAGTTGATGCAAATCATAGTTTTCTGTTGTTTGTGTAACCATAGGAACGCTGGCTGAAGAGCTTCCTTTACCATCGCAACCGTCCCTCCTGTCTCCATTGGCCAGGCGCTGCCCTCACTCTATTGGTGGTACTGGGACTGGTCTGTTGTCCTGGCAGCCAGCCGCAGGGCAGGTGGGTCACCTGAATGGAAATGGTTTTAGCGTTGGATATCTATGCATGTCCGGCTAATGAATTGTTAAATGACTCATCCGTGTGACTAAATGGGGTAGTAGGTTGGCCTTGACGAGTAACTCGGAGGTCACTGGTTAGAACACAGGAGGGTGTATTAGTATTACATCTGTATACTGGTTGACTTTTAAATGGTTTTGCGTTATTGCATGCATACGCAAAAAAAACAGACAATGAATTGCCTTGTGTGAACTGACAAATTGATTCTTTTGAATTGACCTGCGGGTGGCTCTTCTGTTCTCAGTACTGGCATGGAGCTGATGAATGCTGCTGCTCTTTTCCTGCTTCTCGTCCTCAACCTGCTGCTGGTTGGCCGACAGGAGGAGCTCAAGAGTAGCGAGATGGTCAGACGTCTCAAGTTCATCATTGCACAGCTCAACGGTGAGAACTCAACTGTAGTAGATTTTGATCCACAGTTTTTGGGGTTGTTGCCCCCACGTTTCTCCCCAATTTAGTCATTGTCAAATGCCAATTCCCCCATACTATAGTGCCTGTTTGGTCATGGCACTGAGGGGAGGGTGTAGACCAGGGGTTCTCAACGTTTTTGGCTGGGGACCCCCGGAAATGCTTTGTCCATGTATCGCGACCCACACCCAGCCCCGCCCCGCCCCGCCTCCCAACCAGAATACAAACTGCAAAAATAACCTTTTTTTTATCTATAATTTTCTGTCAACCTGGCAGAAAATTACAGACACCAAATCGAAAGTATCCAAAACACAATTTAAAGTCTGAGATTTAACTCCCTCCTTTGATCTCACTTTTCTTTGAAACTCTTTAATGTTGTCTTATTGTCTTCTACACCCTCCCTCTCTTGTCTTCTTGCCCCCCCCCTTCCTCACTTCCCCACTAAAGACTATACTTCAGGGTGTGCAGTTGAGGCGATGCGGTGGTCTCCGTCTCTCTACCCTGACCTGTACACTCCCTCGTCTCCGTCCTGGTCCCTCCACTGGACATACCGAGACTCCCAACTGGTCAACCTGCCCGTCAGTCTGCTTGTGGAAGGGGATGTTATAGCTTTAAGGCCCGGACAAGAGGCGTTCGCTTCGCTCAGGGGGATCAAGGTTCGAACGTGTGTTGATACTGTACACATGCACGCACACACACACACTCGTTGTGAGCTTGTAGATTAGCTATAGCTATTTTCATTGAATACCTCAGGCTTTACGTGTCTCCTCTGTGTCTACTACTCGTTCCCAGGATGACGAGCACATCGTTTTGGAGCCAGGAGACGTGTTCCCCCCAATATCCCCTCCTCCTTCACCGCTGGCCAATGAAAGGAGAAGCCCTCAGAGCCCCCAGCAGCACCGGCTCTTCCGAGTTGTCCGTACACCAGTCCTGGACATTGTCAGGTTGGTGACTTGGCTATGTTGAGTTGTCCGTACACCAGTCCTGGACATTGTCAGGTTGGTGACTCTGCTATGTTGAGTTGTCCACACACCAGTCCTGGACATTGTCAGGTTGGTGACTCTGCTATGTTGAGTTGTCCACACACCAGTCCTGGACATTGTCAGGTTGGTGACTCGGCTATGTTGAGTTGTCTACACACCAGTCCTGGACATTGTCAGGTTGGTGACTCGGCTATGTTGAGTTGTCCACACACCAGTCCTGGACATTGTCAGGTTGGTGACTCGGCTATGTTGAGTTGTCCACACACCAGTCCTGGACATTGTCAGGTTGGTGGCTCGGCTATGTTGAGTTCTCCGCACACCAGTCCTGGACATTGTCGGGTTAGTGACTCGGCTATGTTGAGTTGTCTGCACACCAATCCTGGACATTGTCAGGTTGGTGACTTGGCTATGTTGGGCTAGTGCACTGGTTCTCAATCCGTTTAATTTAATCGACCCCCATAACTGTTGTGCTAGCTTGGCACATTTTAGTGGTGCAAATACCAACATTGCGCTCAATGCACTGGACATGCAGGTTAAGACCTAGTGGCAGGCATTAATTAGCGTCCCAACTTTAAGAACTACTGGGCTTAAAGTTTGTGTTTTGTTACTGTATTGCTGAGTATTATAATGTGGCAGTGTTCTTAACTGTTCTCTTCAGCGTATACATGGATAGCACAGGATAAACAAAGGTTGGACTGAGCCGACAGTGTGTTGCATACCTCAGGGGTAGAGAATGTCAATTATTTCTCAAAAGTAAAGCTTTTGGGTAAATATTTTTTACACATCATCCAAATGATTCTCCAGACTTTGTTTTTATTTTACCAAATCAATCAACGTGGTCAATGATTCCTTTTTTTTCTTTTTTGTAAATTGTCCATATACAGTGAGGCTATACTATTGTGCTCAAGCCTCGGGACATTTTTATGCTTTCTGTCCCAAACACCCATGCAGACACTGAAAAGGTTTTTTTTTTTGTTTCGATATCAGGTAGTTTCTTGCACTCAGTTTATTGCCAAAGCATAATATTGTGTTTTTAACTTTTTTCAGCTAAAATCTGGTCTTCAGACATAGTACTCACTGGCACACTGCCATCTTTGTCTTTCAACAGGAAAAGTTTGGAGATGGCCCTGTCTCGGCCCATCACGGCTCTGGATAATGAGAGGTTCACTGTGCAGTCAGTCATGACCAAGATAACCTGTCCTGTTGTGCTGGTGAGCACTCACAGTAGATGAGTTTGAAGAATGTTCCTTCTGTTAATTGGCATTGCGTGTTCTACCTGTTTTAAAACAATCATTTTGGTTTAGGTGGCGTTTCTGCTGGTGAATTCTGTCCGTTACTTCTGTGATGCACCTAACCTCACCCCTGACTGCTTCAACTTTTTCCAGTTGCAGGTACAGACTATGTTTATATAGTCTTTATATAATTTATATTGCGTGTGTGTGGGTCAATAGGAGACTCGGTAGGACAGTCTTTGAGATTTGTTCGGCTGAACTACTCCTTTTTAAGATTAAAAAGTTGAATGAGCTGTAACTGTCTTTCCAGTTGATTGGTGTTTTGCCGATCCTGCCTCTGGTCTTCCCTTTCATGTGGGTGCTGGTCAATGCTTATGGAGAGGCCCGTGTTCTTGCAGAGTCCAGCCGCGCCTCACCCACAGGCCTGGTGAGACTAAAACACACACACACACACACACACACACAATCCCTTATAACATTGTGTGCATTAACAGGAAGAGTTACTTGCGGTATATCTCCTAACGGGGAGAGGACACATGCCCTTGTGTTGTATGTTGTAACGAACGTCTACACAAACACGACATGCGCAGAGGAGACGCAGAGAAGGTCTCTCTCTCTGTGTTTTAACTAGACTCTTCTCTTGCCCCAGCTTGCTAAGTTCTCTGAGGATACCCTAAGCAGCTACACGGAAGTGGTGTCCTCCCAGGTATAACCTCTGACTGTTTCCCCTCCCTCTTCCTCCGCTCGCTCGCTCGCTCCCCCGCTCGCTCGCTCGCTCCCACTCGCTCGCTGCCCTCACCCCTGCACCCCCTACGTCCTCTGTGGAACCCTGTACACAGCTCTCACTATACCCTTTCCTCCATCCTACTGACTTATGGAAACCTTCATGGACATCTTTGATTATGACCACCTTCCATTGTTCATCTGTCTATCATCTCGTCTAGTTTTTTTATTTTTATATATACAACTTTTGTTTTTCTATACGTTTTCTTCATCTTGCACGGCCAGTTATTTCCTTTCACTTTGGTTATTCTCATTCTTCATCTTATAATCAACAACTCTTCGACCATGAACTTTTAGATGTGAGATTGCACAAACTGAAATGATTCCTATCAACTTTTGTCATGTTATTTTGACAGTCAGTCCTGGCATTTTCTCAATGTTAAACTGCTAACCCAGTCTGTAATCCCTTTCCCCCTCGTCTGCTCATCTTTGGTAATCAGTGAAAAGATGAAATCAATACAGTAAATCCCATTCTGTCTGTCTGTCGTTTTTGGTTATTGTATTGCTACAGATTCAGAACATTGAATACGGAAGTGGAAGGCTAGAATTAATAAACCAAGGAAGACTGGACAGTGATTGTAGCCTGTAGTTACACAACCTTTCTTGTTTGGACAAGTATTACTCGATGATATTTCAACTGAAAATGTCACGAAAGAGACAGTTATCAGTTTAAATACACATACCTTTTGTCAAGCAAATCACATGCTTGATATGTGAAGTGTAATTCATCCATAGTGGCTGAGCAAAGGGCCCTATGAGTCTGAAGCATTTCTGCTATATGACGCTTAGTGGTGATGTCACTGACCTGTCCTAACCACATAATCGGTAATCGGTGTTGAAGGTCTTTAGTGTGTACCCTTCAGCTCTACAAACGTCTGCCTGCTCTGCATGACTGAAAATGACCCCCAATTAGACACCCACACCATTAATACTGTGGGGTTTCCTTTCCTTGTGTCCTGTCCTCATCTCCCTCTTTGGGATAATGGAAATTAATTTGCCTTGTTTGTTAAAAAAAAAGCGAGGTAACAAGGAAGGGAACCGTGGTTCTGAACTAATCGGGGTGCTGCCCTCGACTGTGTCAGGACTGAGCAGTGATGTCATTGTGATTGTTTTGTCCCCTGCTGTGCTGGGCTGGCCATCATGGACTCTCATCAAACCAAGCCAAGATGGATGGAAAGTCACACATCTCATTATATTAGGCTTTGCCTCCTTCTCATGTAACAGTAGCATTTTTTACATTTAGAAATGTTTCTTTTTTATGACAGTCATAAAGCTCATTATGGGCCTATTTATTTGCTTTAAAAAAGTGCTTTTCAGGCTAAGCTTTTACAGTAACTTCACTCACTCCACAACTTAACTCCACAACAGGCTAGCCAATAAAAGAAAGTTTGATTTGTTGCATTATAGAAAACTTGGAATTTATTTTTGAGGAGTGCTGTTATTAACAGAGTGGTGGTTCAACTGCCACTCTGTTAAAGTGTGTGTGTGTGTGTGTGTGACTGTGTGTGTGTGTGTGACTGTGTGTGTAGGAAATGCTGCGTTCCGTGTGGAGACATCTGGTGAGCGTCTTGAAGGGAGAATCTCAGACACTCTGCTATACCTCCAGCCTGCTACACAACCTAGGATCTGTCACTGTGAGTAGAGTGTGTGTATACACTAGTGGTGCGCGGGCCGGCCCGTTGCCTGCAGGTCCCGCGTGTTGCCCCGCGGTGCGGGCGGACGGGTCAAGATTTTCAGTGCAATTATCGCGCAGCGGGTTACCCCCCCTTTCCCCAAAAAAGGAGAAAAAAAGCATTCCGGTACCTGCTCTCCTACCCCTCCTGCTGAAATCATCAGCTTGTTCTGTTGCTCATCTTTTGCTTATGAAAGGGGGCTTAGCCTTTTTGACCGTCGGAGAAAAGTGTCCTCCATCCTGAACTGCATGTTAAAACAATTCCCCTCTGAGGCTCTAAGTCTGAACCTGGCCGGCGTCATCAGCGCATCTGAAATAAATCTTTCTTAATTGAGCGCGTAACCGTGCAGGCGTGTACAGTGCGCACACACAGAATTATAGGAACTACAAGCTCACAACGCATTGTGAGCTTGTAGAGCGGCTAGTTTGGGTGTGCGGTAACTCCGCCACGCAACGAAGTCGAAGTATAGGCACAATCGAAACTAAAATGAGAACATGCAGAGATTCATTCATTTCGAGTGGAGAGCTACACTGCATGCTGAATGCTGAGTGAAGTGAACCATTCCGAAACAGATAGGCGGCGGCCTATGTCATGTCACGTATGTGTATAAGTGTTGGGCTTAAGTTTGATATGTTCATCCGAGGGACCGTCACCTCTGTCTCTCTCTCTCTCTGGCAATCAAGCAAATGCGATTATGCATGTGATGCGAAACTTAATATTAATAGCGTTTTTTTGTTTTTGCGGGCCGTGGGGCGAGCGGGGTGTTGATTAATATATTGTTTTGCGCGGCAGGTTGGTGCGGGCTGGCTCCTGTGGCGTGGCGGGACGGGCGGGTTATGCAAAAAAGCCGGCCCGCGCAACACTAGTATACACTGTATACACACATAATGTATACTATACAGTGTGTATGTATACTACACAGAATGTCTGTCACTGTGAGTACTAGCAGTGTGTTTGTGTCCATGTAATTCACCCTAAAGCATATGTATATCCTCACTGATGGGTAGAATAATTGTATCTAGATCTACTGCCAGTGTCGTTTTGCCATTAAAAAAACCCAAAACCTTATAGTATATTAATGACATGATCAAAATAGGGACGCCAGGTTTAAAGTCTGTCTGTGGATTTTATAAAATTAGTTAACCAATATTATTTAACTAGGTATTAACCAATTTAGACCTGAAAAAACAATGTTTCTATGTCAATAGTGTCATATCAGTGGTCCTCAAACTGTGTCAAGGACCGCCAGAATAATATGTAATTGGCCACCGACTCCCATCTGAAAATATGTTGTTCCAGGGACCCCCAAGAAGCAAAGGTATGAGTTAAAAACGTGAAATAATATATATTCAAAGATTTGCGCCATATTTTCACGATTTTTCAAAAATTGCAGATCTACAAGCCGAGTGCCGTGCTATGATCTTGTAGATCTGCTATTGTTCAATAGCGTATAACATAATGCTTTAAACACCAAAAGGGGTTCCCATCCTGAATGGGTTAACAAGAGCTTGTGACTAAATAAAACAAATTAATGGTTTTGGACAGGTTTCTGATGGACAGCGAAGATAATGTATATTATTTAGGTATATAAAGTAGTACACTATGTACACTCAAAAAGTGAGATTACTTAAATAATACATACTGTACATATTGTGTGTGTGTGTGTACTATAGGTGCTGTGCTGTGTAGACAAGCAGGGCATTCTATCGTGGCCAAGCCCCAGTCCGGAGACGGTGCTCTTTTTCAGCGGGCGAGTAGAAGCTTCTCATGACAGCCAAGACGACCTCCAAGATGACCTGTCCATGAACTCCTTCTGCCGCATGGAAGGTGATGACGACAGGGATGAGGTAATGTGTGTGTGTGTGTGTGTCTCTTCCTTACAGTATGAGAAGACGAGTACAGCTTATTGACTCTTCATCATTACCAGGGCTGGGCAATATACAGTAATATTGGTTTATCCCTCCTGTCCGTCAGGTCCAGGAAGTAGAGGCCCTTCTCTGTCTGCCGATGGAGTCTTCCATGCAGCTGGGGGAGGGGCCCGAGCCCAGCGAGACATCCCACGACACGGCTCGCTCGTCTGACGTGTTGCGGCCGCGGCTGGCAGGCCAGCACGTCCACACGCGCACTAAACACCACTCAGGATCTAACGTCAGCTTTAGCCACGACACAGAGGGAGGGGAGGAGGAGGACCCGGAACAGGTAGCTCTCTCTCACACACACACACACACACACACACACACACACACACACACACACACACACACACACACACACACACACACACACACACACACACACACACAAGTATTAGTATCCTTGTGGGGTCAAATGCAATTATTCACATTTTAATTGCTGACCCAACCTAAAATATTTTTTAGTTTTTTGGGGGGTGGGGGGGACAAAAACTATAACAATGATTAGTATCAGAATGTGAAGCTTTAACCTGTAACACAAACATTTTTGTTTTAATAAACTAAAATCACTTTCACTACCTTTTACGCACAACAACCCTTGTCTCTCCCTAGCCTAGCCCTAAAACCAACTTCACCTTAAACCTAATCCCTGACATTGTCTGACCCCAGTACTTGCCTACGTGCCTTATTAATTGTAACCTTAAGTGTAAAATATAAATGAATAATATAAAATGATCCTTCGCCTCATGGTGGGCTCCAGTTTTAACTAGTATTACTAGGGTAGTAAAACAAGGGTAGTAAAACATAAATCACTCCTTACTGTGAGCTTTGCATTAGTTGCTCTCTCATTTTTCTGTCTTTCTTTCTTTCTTCTTTTCCAGGACCTCGGCTGCCCAGAGGCAGATGATTTTGTGTGCGACTACCACCTGGAGATGCTCAGCCTGTCGCAGGACCAGCAGAACCCCGTCAGCATCCAGTTCGACGACCTCTCCTGGCAGGGCCACCTGCCCTCGCTCAAGCCGCTGGGCCTCAACATCATGCTCAACCTGTGCAACGCCAGTGTCACGCAGCAGCTGTGTCGCTTCTCCGACCACCTGTCCAACCTGGCGCTGCAGGAGAGCCGTGGCGCCGTGCTGCCCGTGCACGTGCCCTGGGGGCTCTGCGAGCTGTCCCGGCTCATAGGCAAGTGTGGCCGGCATGCTTGACACTGTTGCTCACAGAATGTTTGTGCTCAAATAGTGCTGTAACTCAAGGGTTCCCAAACTTTGCAGTGCTGCCACCCCCGAAGATAATCGTATCTGAACTGCGGATCAAGCTCACAAGGTGTTGTGAGCTTGTAGTTTGACTATTTTCATAATGCCCCTTTCTTACATAATATTTGGTCAATTTGGTATTAAAACAACCTTAAAGGTCATTAAATTGTAACTTTATAAATGTGCAGATAACCTGCATATACACTTATACTGTATGTTGGTTTGTTTACTGATGAGTGAGAAAACATTGTTGCACATTAAGCTACTCATCTGGGGACCCCTCTGGGGGCCCCTCTGGGGGCCTCAAACCCCAGTTTGGGAAGTGAACCACTGCTGTAACCAGCAGTCTTTTTTCATAGTAGATGGTTTTCTGTGGAAAGTCCCCCTCCAGGGAATTGTACTTCCTGATTTTCTCCCATTTCAATCACTTTCACATACACTTTGCTCCCTGCTGGTAGCTCAATGTAAACACTGAGTCACAGTTGGAAAGTGTGTACTTTGCTAGATAGAAACTCCAGTCTGACACTGTTGTGTTTATTTTAGCTGTGATAGGCCGTTAGATCTATCCATATCGAGTATTAAAATCCATAGCTTATCTTCCTCATTTATGTACATTTTATCACGATCTGCCCCTAATGGCACAGCACTTTTTTTGCCAAGCATAGTTTCAAGAGGAGCTTACGTATAAGTTAATTCTCTGCAGAGGATGGACCTTACTGCCCCCCCTCTCTATTGCCTCTCTCTGTTAATTAAATATGCCATCCCCAACCCATTCAATTCTGCTACCAAACAACAATATTTCTTTATAATGTTTTAGGCCTGGATGGCTAGGTTAGTCAGTTTATATGGCTTTGGTGTGGTTGGCACAGCATTGCTTTTATACTTAAGTCTTGTGACATGATTCCTCATTATTCATATGATTTTCTCAATGAATTAATACATTATTAATTCATTGTTTGACTCCTACACACAAACTGAACACATTATCTTTCTCACACATGCATTAACTGTACACATTAAGGCCCTCATTTATCAATCGAGTGTAAAATCTGCTCCAAATTCGAGTGTAGGATTCGTAGTACACCCACGTCGGGTCGGCATTTACAAAGTGATCGCAGACAGCTGTTTCTTCCTAATTTCATTCCTAGCAGTGATAAATGTGACGGCTGAAATCAATCTGGCACGCCCTATAAAATCAAGCCTCGCCCTCGTTTTTGCGACATGAACAACTGCAATACGACCTGGAAACCATGGTTACAGGAAAATAAAAGTTTCACTCGCTTGCCCCCTCCCATACACACACACACAGACGCACGCACAAGCAACTTGTTGTATCTTAAATAAATAAACCTGCATGAATTAAATAAAGCTGTAGGACTACGCTGTCTGTTTCTCCTCTCGCTTCGCTTCCCTTGCTGCCCGCATCACCCCCCCCGCACGCACGCACGCACATATAGCAATTTGCAAGCAACTGTCACTGTGTGTTGTTAGTTGTATATTAAATTATTAAAGTCTTTTTAATTTAATATACAACAAGATATATTGGTGAACGAAAACCTGAACCTGTGAACCATGAATTAAATAACAAATAGGCACACACAGGCTGCTGTTTTGCATAGGTGCTCCTCCTGTCCTGTCTGTCTGTCTCTCTCTATCACTGTGGTCCGTCCGTGACCGTGACCAACTGACCATGCACCGCACGTTCGACAGACTATTTAGATTGCCTCGCAGTCGCTGCAGTGGCTGGGCACTGGTGGTGGTGGGCTGGCTGGGTAGCCTACCTATATCTCCGATGCGGTTCCCACGTGCGCTGGCACGGTACATTTGGCATTCGAGCGACGCGTCGGGTTTATTAAACGAGGAGGAGATTGCACATACCGTAACTCCAGAAAGACATCGGCCTGCTGTAGATTAGGCTACAGTAGGCTACCACGTTGGGACTCTCCGCAGCTGCAGCACTGCACTAGCCTATAGTACTCTCCAACGTCCCGTCATGGAAATATTTCAGCACAGACAGCCCAAATCCTCGCATGTATGCGCTCATGCAAAACACTGTTTAAATGGCTTAAGCATCTAACTTGCAACATTGTTTTTAATTGCGTGATAATTACTTGTAAAGTTGGAAATCTCCTACTAATTTCATATGACACAAAGACACATCTTATATGTATTTAGCCCATATATACCTATACAGTTTTATATAAACATTTTAGGAGTGAATACATATGTTTCGATGCCTGTGACAGCCTCTCAGCTGGTCAAACAATGCTGCTCCGCTGTTCTACGACAGAAAAACAGGTGAGGACAAAGCGTACGACAGCTCCCGACCAGACGTGAGTTTTGTCTTGGCACAAGATAATTTTCAATCTTTGGCGCAAATCGTAAATGCCGAAAATTGCGGTAATTTCGGCGTACACCCATATTTTGGCGTACGCACGGTTGATAAATGAGGGCCTAAAACCGGGAAAGCATCTCTGTCATTTTAGATTTTAACCCACTTTAACCATTATTTTATACTTTGGCTATTCAGAAATAACAGATATAAGTTCAAGCTTAAGATCTGCTATTTTAGAAAAATCTTAAACATTTGTGCTAATCTTTATACTACATGAAAACGTTTGAGAACCACAGAAAACTAAGGATTTAGAAGGCATTTGTAGAAACAGCCTCAGGTCTTTACATTTCCTGTGTGTGTGTGTGTGTGTGTGTGTGTGTGTGTGGGCGCGTGCGTGCGTCAGGCTTTACCCCCGGTGCGAGAGAGTTGTTTAAGCAGGAGAACCACCTTGCCTTATACCAGCTGCCCTCTGGTGAGAAGAACAAGGAGTCCTGCCCAAGACGCCCACAGCACTTCATCAAACGGCAGCCTCCCATGTCTCACCTCATGTCCCTTTTTGTACGAGACTCCTCTTCCAGTGAGTATATGTCCAGTGAGTATAGTGTTTCCCCTAGCCCATTAAAACAGCTTTTTGTATTGATCCCCTGCTCTGTAGTGTGTGCCTATCTTCATCTGTCTCCAAAACAGTGATATGTACTTTTATGATTGGCAAATCCATATTGAACAGTTTTAGATTTGTCAACTTAACAGGAACAGGTAAATGCCAGCTTCTCTGTCCTACAGATAATGTCCAGATGCTGTCACACGGTTCGGCTGACCTCATCCTGGAGGCTTGCACCGACTTCTGGGATGGGTCCGACATTTACCCCCTGTCCAGCTCAGACAGGTAAGCACACAGGTGATGCTCGTGATGAGAAAGCTTCTATCAGTGAGTGGCGCCAGTTGGGCAGTGGATAGTGCATCGACCATTATGTTAGCAACAACCGTACCCAGGTTGGATTCTGGTTGAACTGTGTTGCAGGCTCTTCGCCCACGGTGCTCTCCATTTGGTGACCTCTACTATACTATCTAAATAAATAAAACTACATTCCACTAACTATCATTTACCCTTTTTGCAGAAAAAAGGTTCTGGACTTTTACCATCGTGCCTGCCTTTCGGGCTACTGCTCTGCCTTCGCCTACAAGCCCATGCAGGTGTGTCTGTCCAATAAGCTGAATGGGAAGTGCGTGGAGCTGGCCCCAGGTCCCTGCCTCTTCTCTGGGGTGGAGTTGCCCGCCACCACCCCCATCAAACACAGCTCTTCTCGCAGGAACAGCTGGAGCTCTGATGGTAGGAAGGAAAGACCTCAAAGAGTGATGTGTGTTGGATGAGGCTTGGATGGGAGAGAGAGCAAATCAGTGGGAAGGGAAAGGATAGAGAGAGCAGTGGGCCAACTTGGAGGTTAGATTTATTCAAGGAAGTACGTTTAATAAACAAGATGGAGATCTCATAGAATACCCTTTCACACATGCAGTTTCTTTAGGGGGTTCTCCTTCCCACAAGCATTTTTCTTATATCCCCTCCTTGTCGCTCTCTCCATCTCTCTCCTGGTGCCACCTTTCTCTGGTGTCATCCTTGCAGAGGGCATCGGCGAGGGCTTGGAGCGTGAGGACTGCATCCAGGCGCTGAGCGGTCAAATCTTCATGGGCATGGTGTCCTCTCAGTTCCAGGCGCGGCTGGACACGGTGCGACTCATCGATGCCCTGGTGACTGCCTGTATCCGCTTTGTCTACTTCTCCATGGAGGACGAGCTCCGCAGCAAGGTCTCTCACTCACTCACTCACGCACTTTCACTGCAAATGCACATAGAAAATCCCTCTGAACCTAGGTTTTAAACTTTTTTATCCGTCCAGGTTTTTGCAGAGAAGATGGGTCTGGAGACAGGCTGGAACTGTCATATCTCTCTGACTCCAAACGGAGACAGCCCCTGTGATGGACCCGTGCACTCCAGTCCTAGCCAGGGCTCCCTGCACGATGATCTGCACCAAGGTAAGTCCCACACTTTTAGTGTCTACCTATGGCATATACTGTAGGAGTCGTGTGTGTGTATGTGTCGATGTGCCTAGAGCTAATCTTGCAAACTGTGGCACTGATTAGCCCCAAACTTTGTCATTTCAACTTTTTTAAATATTTAAATTTCAACTTCATAATGGAAGTCAAGTGGAGTCATGCATCATAGATACGCCATAGACAAATGTCACAGACTGGACACGTGGATCCACAGCCTTGCCAAGTTGCCATGTGATCCCAAGATTATTTACTTAGTTTCTGTGCCTGCGTCACATATCGGGACGTGATGCACAACATGATGCACAACCTAGCATGATTCGGTCGTATGCATATCTATGGGTTGGCTTCTCCTTGGAGATGACGTGGTTTGTGTTTGCGTGCAGATTCTCGAGACGAAGCTGAAGGACCGCTGCTCCCAGAGGAGGAGGTCCACTCTGACCTGGCCAGTTTCCAGCCCACAGACAGTGACGTCCCCAGCTTCCTGGAGGACTGCAACAGGGTAATACTGACCCTGCTATTGTTGAGACAATGGGGATGAAACCAATTATCACTCAACAGAAGATTCTAGATTTGTTTTGTAATTTAATTCATTTTAGTGATGTGTCGTCACTGTCGTGTAAACTATACGTTGAAAAGTTATGTTTTTATGACTGCAGGCTAAACTGCAGGTTCAGATCATCTGATGAGCATTTACCATAATTATGTACTTTTTAACTTTTACCATTTTATTGTTCTAAATAAATTTAGGGTTAGGTACATTCATTGAATAATAAAAAAGAAAACCAACAGATTCATCCATTACAGCAAAAAATAATGCAGCCCTACCGCACAGCTCCAGTGGTAAATCTGTTAGTGCTACAGTCTTACAGTAATGATCTGCTTTCTGGCCTGGGCCGTGGCTCAGCGGTCCAGGCACCTAGGCCGGTAGCCCGAGTCTGTCAGTGTGCCGCGGGTTCGACTCCCGATCCCGACGGCCTTTACTGCATGTCACTCCCCCATCTTTCTCCCCCATTTCCTGTCAGCCTACTGTCTGTCCCTCCTATAAAAAATATAAAATAAAGGCGAAAGCAAAACAAAAAATACATTAATGAGCTGCTTTCTCTCTCAATTCAATTTGTAGAAATTAAATTTGTAGAAAATATGCGCCATTTCATGATGTCTTTGCTGAATATCATTACCTTCCTCTCCCCAGGCCAAGCTACCTCGTGGGATCCATCAAGTTCGTCCACATTTGAAGAACATTGATAACGTGCCTCTTTTAGTGCCGCTGTTCACTGACTGCACACCTGACAGTGAGTCTAAACGTGTTGAATGTTTCTTTATTTCAATTTGAATTCACCAGGGTATGTCCGTTTATATACCGTTTTCCAAAGGATCTTTTACTAAAACAACATAAGACAAAACTAGAGAAATGTGCAGACCTCCACCAAGGACACACCGTGTCCATAGTGTTGTTGCCACATCCCCTTTGGGGAAAGGTTTCAACTTCATATATTTTGAATTAAAATGAAAAAACAGAAACACCCCTGTTTCTGTTTTTTCCACCTAGTCTCGCGTAGCCAGACAACTATTCCACAATTTCTGAATGCTATATAGTCTGGAACTACACCCCCTGAAAGCTGAGAAAGAAAGCTGTCATCTGTTCATCATTTCCGTTCATCCTTCCATCCATCTTCAACCACTCATCCGGAGTCGGGTCGCGAGGGCAACAGTTTCAGAAGAGACCTCTAGACTTCGCTTTCTTGAGAACATTAGCCACTTTCTCCTGGGGAATCCCGAGGCATTCCCAGTACAGTGTAGAGCTGTTCCCATCTGGTCCTTGGCCTGCCATGGGGTCTCTTCCCGGTGGGACGTGCAGCGAGGACCTCCCTAGGGAGACGCTTGGGACGTCTTCTCACATCTAAGGGAGATGCAAGCCACCCGTCTGAGAGAACTCATTCTGGCTGCTTGTATCCGCTACTTTTGAATATATTTTTCAATATCTTAAAGATATATGACTGAATTTCCATTTCTACTACTAAGCAGCAAGCTATAGATAGATAGATAGATTCTTTATTATTGTGTCATGCACCCAAGGCGCCCAGCCCACATGGACTTATAGGACACACCACAAATCATTGCGTCAGTATTGCATTGTGTACAGGAAACAGTTTTCTTTTTCTTTTCTTTTTTTTTTTTTTTTTTTTTTACACAAACAAAACATTCTGCCTTTTTTCCCACGCTTTGCATAAAAAGTCTGCTAAAGCAAAAATACCTTTCCTAAAACAAAATTCCAACTTTTCGTAGTCCTCTAACCAGAAAAAGTTAACACAGATGGTTGTCATTTTACAAAATAATACATGTCTTAGTTCTTCATATAATGGGCAGTAAAACAAAAAATGAATTTCATTTTCAATTTCTTTCAAATCACACAGTAAACATACTCTGTCCTCCTCAGGAGTACCAATGAATCTACCCGTTATCTATAAATGCTTTGACTAATTTGATCTACAATAAGCTACTGCAGTGCGAAGACAAAACGGAAGTTGAGGTGAGGCAGGGCATTCGGATTGTTTTCAGCGATTCCGTTGCATAGACTGTATGACAGAAGCATTGAAAATGGTGCGAGTCAACAGTCTGGCTTGAGAGAATAGGATCCACCAGGATGTTGTTTGTTGTTAGCTCTGACCAGATTTAGTTGACACCAAACATGGCTCCCTTTGAAGACTCTCTAGAAGTCTAGGGAGGCTACTGAGAGTGTCTAACGCTCTACCCTTAAGTATCTGAAGTACCGTCCAAGGAAGTTGCGTTGATGCTTTGCAGATCTGTTTACATTTCCCATGCATGAAACCTGTGTTGTGAATGGTCAGAAAAAATCACTTCCAGGGGAAGTACTGTACATGCAACAGCATTTTTTTTCTTTATTATTTTCCCTGTAGTTCTTTACTGTGGTGCTGCCATGACAACTGAATATCCCTCACGATCAATAAAGGCCAACTGTCTGTCTTTGGCAGTGAAAACTTTTTACAAGTTTATGAATAAACGTTCACGTGGTTGCATCAGCAACCACTTCAGCTATTGTGCAGCTATTGTTTATTAATTATTTAGCTTATTTAGCTATCTGTAAAAGGTTACACAGTGACGCACAGTGATGCAGTTTAATTGTGTTACCTAATTTAGCCCTTTGTTTTTACCACTGCAAAACATCCATTATCCATGTGTACGTGTGTGTTGTCCACAGCGATGTGTGAGATGAAGATCAATGACTGTGTGTGTGTGTGTGTGTGTGTGTGTGTGTGTGTGTGTGTGTGTGTGTGTGTGTGTGTGTGTGTGTGTGTGTGTGTGTGTCCACTGCAGCGATGTGTGAGATGATGAAGATCATGCAGGAGAACAGAGAGGTCACATGCTGTCTGGGGAGCTCTGCCAATTTTCGTAACAGCTGCCTGTTTCTGCAGAGTGATCTCAGGTACACACACACATTTAACATCTTTATTTGCATTCACATTTTACAAGAAATGTCTTGAACACAAACAATAGTGGATGTGCAAACTTGGAAAAAAAGAAGCTCTACACAACAAGTGCTTCAGGATACAGATCACGGGTACAGAAAGCATCGCCTTCTCCATATATGGCACACACACACACACACAGGTCCCTCAACAGCTGTTGTTTTGTTCAAAGCATTTATAAATAGATGTTCTTGATACATCACATGTCTATATGCGCACAAACAGACCGTGGTGTCCCCCACCCCTTTGTTTCCTCCTCCTCAGCATTGCTCTGGAACCCCTGTACCCATCTCGTTGCTCGTGGGAGACCTTCGGTTACGCCACTGGAGGGTTCAACGGCAATGCGGAGGGCCTGTCTCCTCTGGGCCTGTCCGGGCAGCTCAACACGCTGGGCTGTTCCGTGACCTTCCACCAGGGGGAGAGCGTCAGCATTGTCAAACTCATAGAGCAGGTGAGTGATGGAGTCTGTGTGTGTGTGTGTATATATACGTATCCTGCCGCTAGGGGATGTTGTTTGCTAGGTCCGTATATATACGGACCCCAACGTATATGTATACTGTATATAATGTTTGAGCCCCCACGGCAGCTTTTATCATTGGTTCGGACCTACTGCCGCAACAAGCTTGCAGCGTGACACGAAGTGACGTGCTGTGAGCTTGTATATCTGCTATTCTTGAGAACCATTGTTTTCTGAAAAACTTGTGTTGCTATATTTTTATAGATAAAAATAAAATGACACAGATGCTTTCCCGGTTTTAATGAGTGAATAATTAATTAATTAATTCATTCATATGTTTACAAATTAATCATTTCCAGGCACGACACACAACCTATGGCATCCGCAAGTGTTTCCTTTTCCTGCTGCAGTGCCAGCTTTGTCTAGTTATCATCCAGGTGAGAGATAAAACATGTGACTAAAGCTGAAAGTATCAAACGATATGGCACTTGAACTTGGTAAATCCTAAGAAGGCTATAAATACTGCTAAGTACTGGGTTTTGACCAACGGCATCCTCTAGCTGTGACTATTCATGATATTTTTGAAGACCTTATTAATCTCGTTCAGGAATTTCAGCTTGACCCAGTTGATTGTTGCTCAGATGGTTATGATGAGTGTTTGGGGGGGGGGGGTGTTTGGGGGGGGGGGGATAGGTGTCTTCCCCAATGGATGCTTTGACACATGAGACCCAGGCTGGGAGGCCAAACGATGACCGTCTCACAGCCGCTCTGCCCACTAAGCTATGGCTGCCCCCAGACCACAAGTTCAAGTGCCATATCACTTGCTTTGTATAAATTATTACGATTTGTATTTTGGATTTACAGCATTTTTTTATTGGATAGTATGGGGTATCCTGTCACTGACTTTATTAACAGTAGTTCCTAAGTTGATTTGTTTGGATCTATTTTGTGTGAGCGGTGCGTTGAATAACTGAATGTTATAGGCAACATAATGTTGTGTGTGTGTGCGTGCGTGCGTGCGTGCGTGCGTGCGTGCGTGCGTGCGTGCGTGCGTGCGTGCGCGCGTAAAGCAGGGTTTGTGGATGGTCAGATGTAAATAATGCTGTCTTTGCTTGTCTGTAGTTCCTAGCTTGTGTAGCTCAACTCCCTCCACCCATCAACACAACTGACATCCTCTGGCTGTCCTGTTTTTGCTGCCCACTGCTCAGGTAACGCACACACTAGGGCATTCACTAGTTGCCTAGTTTACTAGTCAACTAGTTGTTTAACTACCTATTATGTAAAAAAAAGAATCTTATCAACTAGTCAACAAGGTCGACTAGTGGATTTACTAGTCGACTAGTTGCTTAATGCCCTAGCACGCACACACACACACACACACACACACTTGAGGACATCATTATTTTAGGATTATGATTTTATAAATTATACATTTTCTTTATTGGCAAGCATTTCCTAATCAGATTTGATCTGACTGTCAACATGGGTTTGTAATAATGGGAATAATAAGCCTGTATGGGTTTTGCTGTGCAGAGAAATGTCCTAACCAATTATGTATATGCATTGTGTTCACAGTATGTCCTTTTTGGGGAAGCCTCCAGACAGTTCGGTCATGAATGAAGCCACAGGGAAGAACCTAGACTCCATTCCTAGGAAGGTAGGATCATTTATAATGTTCTTCAGCTACTGATGGGTCCATAACCACCAATTGTTCACTGTAAAATCCTGAGTGTTAATTTAACTCGGGTTGTAAAACAAATGACCCGTAAGTGTCAGTTATTACACACTCTGACGTAAATGAACATTCAGGATTCTGCACTGTACCTTTTCCAAGTTCAACACCCTGTATTTTCACTTGGTGTACAGTTTGTCCAATATTTTGCCATCATGTCTTCATCCATCAGACCCAGAACTACTTCCTGGGCTGTTTCCTGTTGAAGTTTGGTCTGACGATGTGTGCCTACCTGCTGGGCTTTGGCTTCACACTGCAAGCGTTCTGTGAAAACATGAGCAGTAACACCACGTTCAACTGCTCTCATATACTCATAGCCAGGTACGAATAACCGTCCTTCAGTGTCAACTTAATTGCTGCTATTCTTAATAAGCTGGGGACCATGTGGAGTCCGTCAACAAGTAGGGTTCAAGACAAGTAGTTTTTGTTATTGCTGCTGCTACAATGTTGAGGAACCAAAACCATAGATTCTATGGTTTTCCTCAACATTGTAGCAGCAGCATAGAATTCTACTTATTGTGTAAAAATGCAAGTAATATGTAGTGTACCGTATAAGCACATCCATCCGCAGTGCACTGGTCATGTCTACAGTTAATACAGTAACGATGATGTGAGAGATTATGACAATTGGCTAAAATAGCCAATCTGCATGTGTGAACTTGTAGATCTGTTATACATTTTGGGATGCCACTGTGAAAGTGTTCAATGAATGAATACTATGACTTCGGTGAGGCCTTTAGGAGGGCCATTCGAGCTGCAAGTGGAGCCTGCGGTACCACCGTTGCCCAGGTGGAGCCTGCAGAACCATTGCGGCTCAAGAATCCACCACTCCTGAATGAAGTGTCTGGTGCTGGGAGACTGGTGCAACGCGCAGGTCCTGGCTGTACTCCTGGTGAGAGCAGGAGTGGACCTGGTGAGACGTAGGAGGGGCCCGGACAGGAGTCAACCCACAGAGCCTAGTCCCTCCACATGCCAGAATTGTGCCTCCCAGTCCCGGCAGAGTAGTTCCGGATCTACCCTCGACCGGGTCTGATCGAGGGTAGCTACTGGGACGTAAGTCGGGACTTGATCGCCCCGGCTGGGTCACCTGAGTGAGGGCTATGATGTCCGCGAGACCCGAAACCCCAATGACCTTGGGATACATCACTGAGGATACGTCCCAGGTGCATCCATGCGATGTATTTTTTCGTTCTGACTATTCCATGTGTGTTTTTTTTAATGCAGCTCATCTGCAGACGCCCCTAAGTGGTTCAGTCAACTTTCCAATGGTCTGTTGCTTACTCAGAAGGTCATGGCGGGTTTCCTGGCCTTGCACATAGGTAGGAGCTCTCTCACGCACACACACACACACACACACACACACATTCTGACAGTAAAGACATTTGTAATGGGCCAACTGCTCTTTTTTGTTTTTACCCAAATCCTATTGCTCTATTGTGAGAAGGACGTGGCAAGTATTCTCAGCGCCTTTTTGACACCGAATGAATTGGGAAGTTTTATATCAGATTTTCTCCTCACAATAGAACAGGATTCAGATTAAAGAATGGACAAACTCTTTTTCTTTTCCTTTAAAACCTGTCCCTGTCTATTTCTATTTCTGTGCTGATGTTCCAGTGGTGCTCTCCCTGAGCTATGTGCACCGCTCTCAGCCCCTCTGGAAGAAGAGTCCCTTCAGCAACACGTGGTGGTGCCTCACTGTACCTGTGGTGTAAGTCATCATCTGTCTCTACTGTATAGGTAGTGAAAGAGTAGACCTACGCCATCTGCTGGTTGTGTAAAAAAAAGGTTTAATCACCATTCATTTCCCCATAGGGACACGTTTTGATTATGTCTTAGAAACCACTCCAATCTTTTGAGAAACCATAATTGGCACATAAGAAATGAATTGCAGAATCATCAGCGCATGGAGCATATGACTGATGTTTACTATTGTTTTAGATCTATGTTTAGTGCCGTTTTGTGTCACCAGTCGAAGCAGAAAAACAACAAAACTAAGATGGTGCAGTGCTTTGCTTTTTTTTTTTTTTAATCAGATCCAAAGCATTTAACAAGCTAGCTGATGAATTTAGACATGGTTAAAAAACTAATCGTGTGATAGTGGAAACATGCAGTCCGCTGTGGAAAAAGTGATCATTAAAATAATATTTCTGTCACTGATACTAACCCATTTAGACCAGGAACCCTATATATAACTATACCTTTCATTAAGGAAAGGCGGGAACCCCTTTTGGGGTAGTGTTGCTATGTGCAGTATAGAGTATAATTCAACATACATTTTTGGTAATTTTTTAATAATTTCTTTCAGAAAACTTGGGTCAGGGATTTTAGAATTGGCCTCAGGTCTAAATACCGCAAGTTAACTGTCAATTTAAATAATTTAACAATTTTAATTATAATTGACACACAGACACACACACACACAGTAGTGACATAGATGTCCAATGTAACTGAAGGGGACAACATAATGTAACTGTTGTACAACCTTGAATGTGCACCATTATCTATTTTTATTTTTTTGTAATCTATATTTTGAACGCCAACGGCAGGCTAGGGAGCATTCTCTCTTTATGCATCTCACATATTCCTGCTCTCATCTTTCAGGCCATGTTTATTGAAAGTATATTTTCTCTTGTCCAGTTTGTTTGGTCAGGTGATCCAGGCTACGGTGGATTACCACTTATGGCGTGACCAGAACAGCCGCATGACCTTTAACATGGGGGACATTCCCTTGCAGGCCTGGCTGCTGGTGTCACTGTCCACACTACTGGTGGTGTTGGTCAATGAACTAGTTAAGCTCAATGAGATACGGTAAGAAAGAATGTATTCTTGATTAGATTTGTGATTCGGAAAGTGTGCTTCGTTTGGCAGGTGTGAAGCCTCATTTGAATCCTAATGTGCATCAAAGAACTGCATTCTACTTCGCCAAAAAACATTGGTTTCGCTTTACTGTCAGAATGTGTGTGTTTCTACGAAATATGAGGATGAGTCACGAGTTCATTAATCAGTTGCTTATAAGGAAACGCATAAAAACACTGCAGTGTAGCCTACAGAATATTCTGTCTACTGTGTGTAAACATGGAGTGCTGTCACTGTGTGGGGAGTAGCCTAGGGACTTTCTTCATCTTGATAAACTTGTAAACGTTGGAGGTCGGATTCATTTTGCACTGCTGTCTGTGCTCAGTGTGCTCAGCGATGTGCCTCCATGCCCAAAATAACAGTGTGTCCATAGAGAGAGAGAGGTCCAGTACCCAACGGCCTGACGACACACTGCATGCACGTTACTCTAATTTTACGTGACGTCCTAACTATTACTCAGAGTATAGTTTTAACACCATAGATTTCACTCTGAAGTTTATGAATTGAATTGATAAAGGTCCCTGCTGCGTTTCCAATTGCTGTGGATGAAGGCAAACGCAGCAAATTAAATATACAAAAAAGATGCGATCAAGTCAGTCTACCAAATTAGAGGTGTGAATGCGACCTACGTCCTCTGTCTGTAGAGAGCTCCTGCTCGGTCTCAGGTCTGAACACACACTGCCACAAACTCTTACTACCTTGATATCAGAATGGGGCCAGGTGTGTGCCTTTAGATTGGCAGTGGTTGGAGCCAACGAGAGGGAATGTAGGCGGACTCCTCCACCCTGCCTCTCAGCCTGTCCCTCACCCCTCTACAGCTACTTTACTGTGTTCAATATATGCAAAATGTGAGCTGAGCTGTTTTGGTTTTATACATTGTTATATGGTAGGGGGGGGGGGGGGCAACTACAAACCATGGCTTCTGAACCGAAATACCTACAGAACAGCACATATTAACATATTAGTCATTGTTAAATAGACAGTCATATTAACACTTTTTTTAGCCGGGGAATTCTTCAAAATAAAGGTGCTAGAGTGCCAGCAGATATGGCAAATTTTACTCTGAAAAGCCCCTCCCTTCCGTTCCCCCTCCAAAAACGGGAGGCATAATCTTCCAGTCTTACCTCATGCTGGTCATTCTAAAGTCTCTCCAGAAGCGTTAATATTCCAAACGAGATGCATGCTGAAGTCAGAAATGAAGACGGAACAAATTGTCCCTTTGGTCAAAACCATGGAGAGCTCCCTAGATTAGGAGTTACGAGCTAATCTTTTGGAGCCGTAAACAAGGAAGTGAACGGCAGCACGCATGCGCGAAACACAAGGAGTATGTGCAGAAGGAGAGGCCAACCAAAAAAAGGTTTTGCCAGTGTGCGGAAGCCATGAAGTGCGCTCACCACTGCTCGTATGACTGCTGCTCTGGCCCCATACACACATATCTATCATTCTATCCTTTTCAATCAGCCTACATAGAAATGGGTTGGTACACAGCCAGTATGGCGATTATTGCATGACCAGGCCGTATTGCATGACACATTCTAAAGTTTAATACAGACAAAGAGAAATATATGCAGTATTGGACAGTGGACACATGACGTGCCTAGAAGATATGTAAACAAGGATAAGAACAGAAATGAACAGGAACAGAGCATGCATCTCATCATTGTGCACAGTCTCTGATAAAGTAGTTCATCGTATAATCATTAAATGTATATCAATATGCTTAGGTAGATGATTGTTTCACCACTGGGTCAAGCAAATAAGGTCATAAATCATGTGTGATTTTTCTTGTTACCTGTATTATAATCTATTTGTACATCTGTATAGTTAGTCATATACAGAAATTAGCACTGTAATACTACTACTGCTACTCGGCAAGCGAGAGAAAAAGGAAATGTGTCTGTTCATATATTGTAGTCATCTTTCTACCACCTTCATTTGTCTTTTCTGTATTCAGTGCCCAAGTTCAAGGCAATGGGCTTATCATCTTGTATAAGGTGTTTTAGTAAAATAGTTTTTCTCCTCTCTCCAATACAGAGTGAGGGTTCGCTACCAGAAGAGGCAGAAGCTCCAGTTTGAAACCAAGTTGGGAATGAACTCTCCATTCTGATTGGTTTCTTGCAAGGAACAGAATCATGTGACTATACTGGGAACCAATAGGCGTCCTGGAAAAGGGGGAACGGTGAATTCACCTCTAACAATCACTATCCATGACTTTCAAAGGCACTTGACCTATTTCAACTCAAGAGCACTGCAGCCACTGTTTGGTGGAGTAGTTCAGTAGGGCTTTCATGATGCAAATATTTGAGATTCTCAGTTTCTATTTTATTGAAATTATCGATTATATTTTATCATATTAATTTATCTCTTTTTAAATAGAAAGGAGCCCAAAAAGATGTACATATTTATTTTATGAATATAAGTTTGTTTTAAAGGCATGAGGAATGTTTTTGAAGAGGTTATGCTCTTTCACCTTTATTCTCCCCCTTTGGGTTTGTCACCCGAGATGAACACCTTGCATGGTCCTACTCATCCTCTGCTTCACCATTTGTCTTGGAAATAACTTCTCAAAGGAGGAATTTTCCTAGCTACTTCACTTTGGCCAGAATTTGGTTAATCTTGGTTCCATTAAGTCTTGTGGTCCTCTTGAGGAATTCTAGCTGTAGTGGTTAGTCGTTAAACAGCCACATTAGACTTCAGAGGACCGATGTTAGACTGACATGTTTTTGGTGTCCGCCAGGCTGGATGGCCGGACTCTGTTTTCACCTTTGTCTGTCCACGTGTGTGTCTGTGAACAGCTAATCTTTGGCACTGTTAGACCGATCGGTGTAAAACTTTTCACATTCAAATCGGCCTAATGATGGTGCTATAACAGGCTGATTCACATTTTGATCTATAACTTTTCAACCGCAGGTCGTACAATCAAAATCTTTTCTCCTTGATTCCTTGGCTAATGGTGCAACTCCAAGGAGTGCACTCTGAGGAGTGCACTTTTCTATTTTTCTTTTCTTTTTTAGAGCGACAAGCAGGCATCATTTAACAGACCTACTGTATATGAATGGCCACCATGCAGGTCTGGCAGCAAAAGATAGGCAGATATTGTTGAATACACTATGTGTGTAAGAATGAAGTTTGTTATCGGCCTGACATGCACGTAGCTACATATAGCAAAGGGTGTGAAGCTACCTCTTGCCTTTCAGGCAGCTTGATACCAGTTACAAAGAAGCATTTATGAGCTGCAGGGAAGGCCATTTTCTAATTCAAAAAGAAAAAAATCCACCAAACGGCTTAATGCTCTGTAACTAATGTTTCGACCAAACAATTTGGTCTTCGTCAGGTGATGATTACAGTGACCCAGCACCCAGGACCCCTTATCTGACGTTATCGCATCACGTGACCAGAGTAGTGGTGCAATAGGGAAAAGTATGTAAATCAGGAAACACTTTATACTACTAATACAGAGAAAGCGACTGCTTTTTGCAATAGCTCCCATTAAACCAATATACAAATAGAACATATATGAAGAACATCTTAGTGTATACAAGGTATTAGTACAAACGATCTCACTACTGTGGTAGAACAGTCAACATTGTTAGAATTACTCTTAATCCAGAAAGGACCTGTTTTACATACTTTCCCCAATTGCATCACTACTCTGCTTTGGTCGAAATGTTTTAGTTTTCGTAAGCTGAGCAGGCTTTCTTTCTAACATTTGTACTCGCCTTGTCCTGCACCAACGACTTTTGTAATTCAGCCCTTCTCCTTCTGCCATAATGCAGTTAATATTCACTCCATTAAATATCCCTTTTTTTATTTTAACCTCAGCCCGTCCACACACAAACTAACTCCTGAGCAAAGCCAAGGTCTTTTATGCTGTAACACAATTAGGAAGTAAGATTAATTTTAATTTGATGTTAAGGATTAAGTGGAATTGATCACATTTTTATAAACGTATCTAAAGAATTTGCAGGAATGCCACTGAAAATCTTGTGCTATAAAAAATAGATTCTTTAATAGTGAGAATTATTTAAACTGCTAGTAGAGTGATCCTAGCAAGGCTTTAGTAGAATACTGTAGCGAAAATTGTACTGAAAAGATTTGGTTCCATCTGTGGTATTGTACATTATCACAGTCTCCTGAAAGGTGCTTCATATCATTCAATTGCCTTCTCTTTCAGCCTGTCTGCCTACCCTTTTCACCTCTAAACTATTCCAACTCAATGGGTAAACACGCAGGAATTCTAGAATAAACTATTTTTTATCAAGGATTCGTCAGCTATGTCACAAGTTCACAACTAATTGTGATCTAGCGGAACGGCTTCAGACTTAAGTCAATTTGATTTGTACAGCACATTTAAAAAGTGCTGCACAGCATACACATCTAAAACTACAAGTGGTCCTTACTACAAATGTTGAGCTAATTTTAACTTAACATTTTAACTTGGCAAAAGTGAGTCAGTAGAAAATATCCTATTTGTGTTGAGCTAGGAATGTGCGACGAAGTATAAATTAAACTATAATATCTCATTAAACTACAAGCTACACACACTTGTGATTGTCATGTGTAGTATTAGATGTTTAGGCCGCTATGTGGCCTTCACATCTAGATTTTCAGGCTGCTTAATTGACTGAATATCTAGTAGCGCTGATCAGAGCACTACGTTACACAAAGCTGGTGAAACAGATCCAAATATCCTACCTAGCCTGCAGCTTTCCACTCAGTTTATTTAGACAATGTTTAGGTCTATTTATTCATATGGTAACCATGTTCAGCCAATGTCTGTAGCATCCATGGTCTCCGCAATGAAACTTCTCTGTTGTACTTTCATTGCATGTCACCAAGTACTGCCATACGAATTGGTTTACGTTGTCACCCACAGCTTGGCAACCATGTGATTTGAGATATATCGCTGAACCCTCTTTGCACGAATGCTAACTGATCACCAGCCGCCCCGAACCCAAGGTGGCACAAAACATGGGTCTGATATTAACCTCTTCTATTGCTTGTACCCTTCTTAATCACCTTCTTGATAGTGTGCTCTCGTAAGCGTGCACATTCATATCTGTGTACACAGCTAAGGGATAAATGGTTGAGAACGTGATATAAGAACACTAATTGGTCATGGTCAAAGGCACTAAAACTGAGCTGGTGGAAGAAAAAAAAATCACACCCGTGTGAACTGAGTGGTGCAGTGACGTCACACACTAACCATAGCAACCATGCTCACCTGTACGTGGGGCCACGTACACACATACATAGATACAGACAAAGCTGGTTATTGGAGTGGTTTGCACCACTCAAAAAGATAGCTGGTTAACTGATGCCATTTAAGATCATTTTTAACAGATCTATACATTGACTCATTTCTGTTAGCCCCATTTTATATTTTGGTTAATTTGACATCACTAGCATTCAGTCTATGCTGCATGAAAAATAAATAATGGATGCTCAGTCTTGCTCAATGTTATACATTATTTTACTGTTGTATTATAGTTTGGTCGCTGCACACTGTGAATTGGATTCAGTTGAGTGTACTAACTGCAGAGTTTTTCCTCGCATCACTATGTAAATGTGACTCAAGACAGTTCTTCACGTCAGTCAGTGGCGTGCGGTTGATTACAGACATTTTGATAACATCCATGCCATGCATTATGCTCAAAGCAGAACCACCCTGTCAGTTGACTAGACTATTTGGTTGTTCACAAGATACATAAGGGTATATTTTGTATTTTTTTAAGATGTCTGTAAAATTATTTCAGGTTTTTGCCTAATTTTGTTTGTGTATCATTGATTACGTCATGTTAATAAATGTATTTTTTATTTATATGACTAGTGTCATTTATATGACTTTGTGCTGTGATGTTATGTCTATGGTGGGCTCTGGGTATCACCGCACTGATTGGTGAGAAGGTATCACTACTTCCGCCAAATACGCACGATTGAACTAATCTGATTGGATAAGAAAGGAGGAAGGGTCCTTTCTAGCCAATCACAGCTGGTGTTGTGAACGAGGTACCCTTGGTGCGTGGTTTGCAAAGGGGGCGTTCTGTTCCGTGGAAGACACACAGCGGTCGAAAGAGAAAAGGTCTACATCATTACATGTAAGTCTTTTTAGAAATAATACGCCAGAATTTATAATTCTGGCGTTAAATATTCAATATTAGACCAATATTACAATCAATGTCCGTGTTGTATCGACTGTCATGGTGTTATGGGAGCGTTGGATCATTCTCTACATCCGTAACCAGCGTTAGCTGGGTTGTTAGCACATGATAGTTTGTAGTCGTTTGGAGACTATGAGGATTCTATTATTGGTTTGTTTTTGTCCTATTACAACGAAAATAGCACTCATCCAGTAACACAACTACGGAGTTTATTTACATATTCAGATTAATTCACCCACATGCGGTCTGCAATCACAGGCAAGCTGCAGAACTCTCAAATCATTTACACCAATCATTGTGGTTTAAGATTAATTAGTAATTACTGATTATTTAAGACTTCATTGGTACTGCCGGTACTGGTATTGATGCCATGCCAGTGCCACATTGCCATCCACAGCACCTAGAGCAATGAGTTCCCAGAAGTTTTACTGGAGCACTAGCTCTGGTCCATAGCTTTAGTAATGCAGAGCTACTGGAGCACATATGGGGAATAGTTAAATGGCTCAATTGTTAATCATCATACAATTCAAATGAGCTTTGGTATGACAAAACATACGTTTTACATTATCAAAGTGTCAAACAAAACTATGTAAGAAACAAACTGGGTAAATAATATGTAGGCCTACACATAGCCTCTTTTTTATTGATTTTCTTATTTGACAGAAGTATTTTCACATATTTTCCCACCATATGCATACACACAAATGGCAGCGCAAATATTGAAATAAAAAATACATAATTATCAATAGGATATGTCCATGAGTACAACACGAGGAGAAGAAAAACCCTTATACACACACTCACACTGATTCAACAAGTCCTCCCTGCAGGCTACTAGTGACTTTAACCAGGGGCAAATTGGGTCAACTTTAATCAGGCACGTGCATAATAAAACAATGTCCACATTCCCCTAATAAAACAATGTCCACATTCCCCTTCAGTTCTAATATGGATTTGTTAATAATCGTTTCTTTCAAAACAAATCACACATTCACAATGGACATCGAAACTACATGGCGATGGATGCCACTGTTTGATGTGTGGCTTTCTCACTTGCGCACCTGTCCCCAATTTAAACCCATTGCAGTCAGATTCAGGTACGCCTACTGTTGAATTAACATTGTTAATTGCTACCGGCTGGAAAGGTACAGCCTTACAGGGCTATGTACATTTCCAGTTTCCACCCGGTGATGATTAACAGTAGTCTACACAATCATTTTACAGGTATGCATATCAATGAGGTGTAGTGTATCATGTAGCCCTGTACTCTGTCTTCTACCCTGAGGCTGAGCCATCCTACCAATAATCCTACCAATAACATGAGCCTAAAACAATCCAACATGGGGCCTCAATGAGTCACGGGGCCCCATGAGAATTCATTAATAAATATACAGAGCTCCAATCTATTTGATGCTGCATTTTGAACCTGAAGGTGTAGGCCTATAGGGGAGGAGGCTCTTCCCCTATAGGCCTACACCTTCAGGTTCAAAATCTCGGGGAAACATTAACTCATGAATTTGTTCAAATGTAGGAAACACGAAATAAAGGTGTAGGTAGGCCTATTTAATTGCAACCCTCAAAAGAAATATGCGGCCCATGGGTCCCAGGGACCTCACACCGGGGTTTGCCTAGGGCCTCCAGATCCCTAAGCAAGGTCCTGTGTAAAACAAAAACAAAGCGCACATACTCCTCAGAGTATGCAAGTTACAGTCATTTCCAGGGTTTCCAGCCAGGCTTGTGGAGTGGTCTGAAATCTGAATGTACCTAGCTTCAATAAGGCTCGTTTTGGCTGCATCAATCAGCAGTCGTCGTCATCCTCGGCTCGGACTCTACCTCACGGACGGACTCGTCTCAGTCAGGATCTTGGACTGCTGCAGATAGCGGATGCGTGCATAGCATAAACGTACAAAATTTACGTTACGTTATATACAGCCAGAGACAGAGTACTATACACGCTCTGACGCTCACCGGTGGAACTTATGCGGGGGTCGAAACCGTGTGTAATAGTCGGTCAGACGAAGAGGAACCGCAGAAGCCCATCTGCGCTTGAAGCACTGCGGATGAGAGACGATCTCTGACTCTGGCACAAACACGCAGGTTGGTGGTCTTGCACAGAAGGCGGCGAACTGCGTCGTGGTGTGGTACGTCCGAAAAGCGCATTATATTCACCATTCCTCTGACATGTGATGTGAGTAACTGGGTCGGGACCAAAACACTCACGAATTGTACCTAAATGCTAAATCATTTGAAACGCTACACTGTAGACACTACTAAATATAGTGCACAACAGTCAGGAACGACTGTATATAGTAGGCTAATGATTAACAAGAAAATGCAATAGACTGGACATTAAAATTAATATAAAAGGCAATGTACAGAATCCGTGTGTACCACAGCTGCTATTTTCGCATTATTGGCTGATTCTTCTTGATTTTTACTTGCGGTTGTTATCTCTACCGTAGTATTCTTGACGCATACCGCCATCTAATGTATACACCTGAGCATAGCCTAAGGGCCTATAAACTTTACAACACAGAACACGTCAACAACACACGCACACTTTAAAAAGTTAAAGCTCTATATTATGGCATTGCTATAGATTAGAGACAGTGTTTGTTCAGTAACGGTGGTCTCTTTGCGTGTCTTACAATACAGTACATTTTCATGTGGGTTGCAATTATAGCCAGGAGGAGAGTGTTATTAGCTTCAAAAGTTCAAATTAACAGTAACAGTTCCAATTTTGCATGCTCTCTTCTTTGTGTCATCACCTACAATTTCACTAGTTTATCCTTTATCCTGGATGTGTGGCAATGGTTCCTGACCTGAAAATGGATTTATTGTTTACCAAAGAGCTGGAGAGACAGGGAGACCCTTCACCCTTGTTACTGAACAGAAGCTCTATAGCAATGATTGCTATCAGAATGTAGAGCTTACTGCACATTAAAAAAAATCGTACTCCTAATCCGGGTTTTAACAGACAATATTCTCTACTACTACATTAGTAGTAGTATTAAAAGTCGTGTCCTCAAATCCCACTTTCCTCGACTCGTGCACCGTATCTTTGTTTTCTGGCATCTTCTTGCAACTATTAATGGCATGTTCCACTGACCCCTTTTCCTGACAGAATGGTTCCAACCTCCAAATAAAAGGCATTGCATAAGTGCCCCACGAAAGAGTGACCTCTTTCGGGTGACACTGAGTAACCTCGTTTTTTTAAAACCATGTTCATCGAATTTAAATTATTGTGTGACCATAGACAAACTGCAGTACATACGATGCAAGTACAACCCTTCACCATCACGTTTTTTTTAACGTGATGTATATGTGATGTATATTCATACATCTGTCGCGAATCCGCAAATTATCAAAACATTAGAAAGTAGCCGGTGTATCTGTGTATGAGTTTGTGAAAATATAACAACAATAAAATGATTGAAAGACAGAACTATAGTGTATTGTCTGCTAGCGTGCTGCTTGCTTATTTTATGGATATACATACTGTATATACATACTGTATACAACTTTGTCATGAGTAATTCAACAAAAAAAACATATAACACACAAAAACATTGCATTAAACAGTGCTGCCGGGCGGGTCTTTGCGCAACTGCTCCGGGATTTAGATATATGCTATATTAACACATTTAGGTGGGGCCCCCTGGAACCCCCTCCACCCAGACTACACGTTGAGAACCATTAGTAAAACTGCTTGCGGGTGCTCTACAAGCCTACAGCTCAAAAAAGGCGTTTCAGTTTGAATAATAGTTGTTCCGGTTTGTGATGAATTATAATAGTAGTACAGAATACAGATTATTCTGCTAAGGCATCTTGTGTGAATGCTGAAATGTTTGCCATTGTTTTACTTAAACAGTTAAAACCTAGATCCAATAAGATCTCGGTCATGATTTTGTCACAGCTCTTCCAAGATGGACATGCAAGTGTCCAAGTCCGACTGGTTTCTCCACTGCAGCCCCAGAGCCCTCTTCTCCCAGTGAGACACGCCTTTGCATGGTGGTGTTGTGTCACCGTCTGCTTGGTCCCTGGTTCCAAGTGGGCAATATTCACAAAGCGTTGGATAACCTCCAGCTCATTTTCTTGTCATTCGCTGAGTTATAGTTTCAGCGGTACAATGATAAAAGCCCTGTAAAGAATTGGGGTTGTGCTCTTGCAGGCAGCCTGTATTATACCATTTTAATGGACTGACTGGAGGTTTCCCAACTCTGGTATTTAATGTGTGCAGCAGCTTCAGGGTTGTTGTCTCCTGCAGTCTAACTCTGACTCAGGCTTGATGTCACCTGATTTTGGCTTGTCACTTTTAAAGGCACTATAGCGCTGTGTGTGTGTGGATTGTATGTATTTACACTAAATGTCTAATTATTTTGTGTGTGTATGTATGTGATTCTCCCCTTGTATGCTAGTGACTGACATTTGGAATCATTGGATACATTATGATTATATGAAATGAGATTTGACTGGCTATTGCTTAAATGTTTCTTCTAAATCCAGCAACACATTAATGAGCTGGTTGGTTACTGATACAGTCTGAGTGCAACGCAAAGCCCTTTTACACATATATAATATATACACACACTACATTCTTACATTGCTGAATGTACCCACACATTTTAGTAATTGAATAGTCATCTCAATCACATTTTGTATTGTGATATGTGTTGTGGACAATGTTACCATGATGTGAATGCTCCCCTTTTTTACATATCAGACTACAGGTATGGTCTTGACTCTTGACTGCAGATATTAATCAATTTTGTCTAGTTTCAGAAATTAGAATTTACCATAACTGTATACTTTATTACCTTAAATGACTAGCCTGATTGTCAGACTGAGTGGGTCTATGGGCTGGAACCAGGCTATTAAATTACCATAATTTATAGATTAATCAAATAATTGTATCGTTGGTTGCAGCCCTAGTCACAAATCATACTGTATGTCGTTGATGACTATGGTCATTGGACAAATATTACAAGTGGAAGGTTAAGTTTCTGCATTTCTCCCCTTAGGTGGAGTCTTCCACTGGCCGCACATCGTGTCATGGATGCACTGAAAGAGAGTAGCACCCTGAGCTCAGGCAAGATGGTGGCCCTGGCAGCAGGACTCTCTGTTGGGGCCACTGTGGGCTATATTGTATACAGACAACTTGGCAGCACCGACAACTGTGAGTTTATTTGGCTTCATTAGATTGATGTTATCATTAGGAAACTTTAAATTCAGCTATTTGTTTTGTCATTGACAGCTCCAACGGTGAAGGATGCTGAGTCTAAGATGACAATTCCTATTGAAGTATACAGAAATATTTGCAAATGTCAAGCCACATTTATGGATATGGTGAGTGAAATACTAAACAATTCTTGGATATAAGTTTAACATAGAAACATTAGAAAATTATCTCCATAACCCTTGTGGTTTATTTATAGTTTCCCGTACTTGGATCTTACATTTAAATTCACTATTTTCACCATTATTTTGAACAGTTTCCCATGCCCATACATTAATTACAGAAGCACCATAGACCTCTTTTGACAAATGTGTTTTGTGTAAAAGAATAAAGAATGTAAGACTAAATTACAGTAAGCTGCTCTTCTTGAAACGGTATTTGGCAAAAGGTGTTGCTAACTCTGTTTTCTCAATTCATGTACACATTTTAGGTGAGACAGAAATCTGGAGCTCAGGTAAAGGTGCTTTCTGAGCAGGGGGAGCCAGGATCCCAGGCTGCTGTGTCCCTAGTGCTTCAAGGATCCCCTGAACAGGTGCTGCTGGCCAGCTGTGTGTTGGAGAATTTGGCTATAGATTGTGAGCCAGCGACTGAGACCTTAGAGGTACCTCAAACAGCCTTTGGACGGATCATAGGTAACTTAATCAAGATGAACTTGTTTTTTGGATTTCTTGACTATACGTTTTTTTCAGGCCTCTTGTTCCAACATTATAAAGCCTGCTAGTTGCTACCAATAAAATTAAGTCATTACTGTGATGACATTTACTTTTTACTACAGCGTAAATTAAATTAAAGTCTGTCTTTGTGCCACATTGCCATATTATGTCTTGTTTCAGGCCGTGGGGGGGAGTCTGTTAAGCTGATCTCAAGGACCACCGGGGCCAAAGTAATTTGTCCCAGGGATACGGGACGGAGCCTAGACGCCACCGGCAATGTAACAATCACAGGAACGCGTCAGGAAGTCAAACAGGCCAAGGTGAGACCCAACTCCTACAATAAGCGAAGCCGTAATGCTAATTCCGGACTTCTTGGATTATTTCTTCTATTTCAATGCATTCGTATTGCTGTTCATTTGAGAAGGAATTAATGTTATCTATTTTCAGGAGATGATCCTAGAGAAAGTCGGGGAAGACCTGACAATGAGAAAGATGATCTCTCGAGCCTCTGCCCTCCGCCACAAGCGGGGACCCCGGGACCTTGAGGTTCAGATGCCAGAGATGGAGGAGGTCAAACCACAGACTTTGAACAACAACGGTCCTTACTCTGTCAAAGCAGAGGAACAGGAGCACCTTGAGGCCAAAGGCACCAACGCAGAACTTGAAATAATGTGTGACGACGAGGCAAAGGAGCTCATAGTCCCAAATCTGGAGACAAATGAAGAGGAGGAAGCTATCGTGTCACCAGATTCACTGTCTGATATGTCAAAGTTTGAAAGTACGTTGCTGCTTTCAACGGTTAAAGTTGGAGAGCCACAGTGCTTCAAAGCTTATTTCCTCCTGAATAGTGATTACTTGTTATTACTGTTATCCACATTTAGTTTTTCCATGAACTGTACATTTAAAGGTAGGATAAGTGAAGTGTTAAATAGCTCTATATTCGGATAGTACTCGTTGCTATAGTGTTTGTTCTGTCTCTCCACCTCTTTATTAAGCAGAAAATGCATTTTCAATTCAGAATATCTATTTTGCCCAATCAGGATAGACACCTCAAATAGGAGACAGATTAAACAAGTGGAATTGGAAGTGATGACAAAGAAATGAGCAGACAAAATTGGAACTGGAACACTATCAAAAGTTAAACTGATAAATGGGTACTTTCTCTTGGTTGGCGGACATTTTGTCAGAATATACTTTAACCTTTTGTTCCTATTTTCCAGTTGGCAGAAGAAGCTTGCAGCTTACAATAGGAATGTGAAAATATCGGGTGGACTAGAATATTAATGTTGAGTCCTTAGGCAAATGAAAAACACAGCATTATTTTTTCCAACCGACACTGCGTGTTTTGCATTAAAACCCAAAAGTGAAGTTGAAAGTTGAAACAAATTCACACTGTTGGGGGTCCCTTTCCACGAAAAAATTAAAACCTGTTAATTTTGTGTGTGTGTGTGTGTGTGCGCGCAAACTCAGATATTCTTCTATAAGGTCACATTTTTGCTCTTATTGTGTCAAGTTCCCAGCCCGGACCTGAGCTTCCAGCCCGATGAGCACCTGGAAGTTTTTGTCTCCGCCTCAGAAAACCCAAATCATTTCTGGATCCAGATCCTTGGAGTGCGCTCCCTTCAGTTGGACAAGTTGACCGAAGAGATGAACCGCTTTTACAGCAATGGAAACCTGACTAAGGCAAAATCTTGCAGCCTGTGCATTCTGCACACACACACACACACACACACACACACACACACAGTAGTGGAGTTGACTTTTCCAAGTTCCATTGTTCTTAAGATTTATAATCTTAAGAATAAGGATTATTATGGGTGTCTAAACAAATCCAGTGCAGTGAAAGTTAATTGAGACACGGAAGGTTTATAATCTAATCTCCCCTTCGTTCTCTATCAGTAATTCATTCTGTTCCTTTAAATCAGATGTCTCTCCATGTCAACTCCCCTCACTCTCATTCGCTGCCAGCTAACTCACATTCAATCAGATGTTCTTTTTAAGCAGTCACTACACTGTCCTCAGTCTACTCTGTGTGTCTGTTGTTCAGATGTCAGTGTTAAAATTTCTTCCACCTCCCTGGCCTCCTCCCTGTGGCAATAGTTCTGTAATGGGTGATTCTGTGATTATAAATGTGATTTATGTTGATGTAATGTCTTTGTTATGCTCTGCTCTGGGGTTTGTTGTTATCAGAGCTGTCTCGGTGCACAGATGATCTGAGATATCAAATGTGATATGATATGATATCACATGAGCAGAGCCACACCGCCATACTAAATGCAATAGCTTTGCAATAAATGGTTAATGGTCATTCTGAGCTGAATATTTCAATGAACCATGGTTTTATGTCTTCCAGGAGCACAGGGTTGAGTCCATTGTGGTCGGGGATATTGTGGCTGCCCCATATCGAGAAGAAAGCAAATGGAACCGTGCCAGGGTTCTAGGGGTCCTGCCTTCAGGCTTGGTGGATCTGTACTATGTGGATTTTGGAGACAATGGAGATCTACCCAGAGACTGCCTCCGCAGTATGAGGTAAAGGCTCAATTATAGGAGATGCAGAAGCAATACTATTATGTAATGATACAATTCATTACTGTAATGTTTTGTTTTTTGTAATGTTCTGCATTCACATTTCAGGAGCGACTTCCTCAGTTTACCGTTTCAGGCCATCGAGTGTAGCTTAGCAGGAGTGAATCCAGCAGGTATACATTTACATAAATGCATGCATGCCCCCCTCCACCCCATCAATAACTTATCTAGATATTCAAACTATATGATTTGTTGTGAACCGGTTCCCCAGGAGAGGTGTGGACTGTGGAAGCCCTGGATGACTTTGAAAGGCTGGCATATTGTGCTGAGTGGAGACCCCTGCTGGCCAAACTATGCAGCTACTCTCATTCTGAGGTCTCCTCCTGGCCCAGCGTAAAGCTCTATGACAACAATGAGAGCAAGGTCTGCTGTGTGTTTACACCTGTTATATTACAACTCTGGGTGGCCGCTGGTTTACTTAATTTGTTTGTGAGGGTCTTTAGGGTAATAAGACGTTTCTTGTGCTTTTATTTAGATGGGATAGTAGAGATGGAACGGGGGACAGATATGGGGAGGGACACGCAGCACAGGTCTCTAAAACTTAACCGAGGTCATTGTGTTATGGTCCCCATAATGTTATGGTCCCCATAATATAAGTGCAATGTCCAGGTAGCTACTGGCACACCCTGTGTTTATGTTTCTGATTATCTGTTTGTATTGTTGCTGTTCATAGTAATTTGGGGTTCTATCCTCTGTGTGTTTTTAGGCTGTGGACTTGGGTGAGGAGCTCATACGGCTTGGCCACGCTGTGAGGTCCCAGGATATGGGAACGGTTGATGGGGACAACCTTGGCTGTCTTCAGAGAATGCTGGTGAGTGTCTGAACATGGGCTTGCATTCTTTCTCTCATGTACACTGACTGTGAAAATGGGTAAAGATAGAGACTGAGATTCCTATGGTGACAGACTGCCCCAGCTGAAAACATTCGGTCACTCCTTTAATGCCTTAAGACATCCTCATCTCCTGTTCTTTCTTAGGATGATGTGATGGGAGCCACATCAGAGCTAAGTCTGTCCTGCATCAGCTTGTCAGGTGGGTTTAACAAAAAAATGTTTAAGGGGGCACTGTGGTGCAGTCGGTAGCGCTGTCGCCTCATAGCTAGAAAGTCCCCGGTTTGATTCCTACTGGGGACGCTGTGGGCGTGTTCTCTCTTCCGCGTCATCAGCCCTGTTATTAACCACATGAACCCTAACATCCCTACTCTGGGGGTGAACATTCAGCTAAAATAGCCGATGTACACGCTTGCAGTGATTTGTGAGCTTGTAGAGCGGCTATTTTGTGTGAACAGATTTGATAGAGGGAAAAAAGTAGGGTGGTCAAGTATGGGGGACTGTGGGCGACCCCGACCAATAGGCTGGTTGATGTGGGTTAATGCAGGATTCGATCAATATGCTAGATTCGAGAATCAGACTTAAATCCCAGTGAAGGAAATGACAGGATGCAAGACTTATAGAATAAAATGTCAAAGGAGCTTGCACACTGGTCTGTATTTTTGCACGTAAAATAATGAATAGGCCTACCTCTTGTGTCAATCATGATGCAATATCCTTTGGGTCAAATCTTAGATTGACTGGTCTAGTCTACTAGAGTTGTGCATAGCTAAGTCGCATTTGGTGTGTCTACTTATTATGTTCCAGCCCAAGTTTGTTTTGGTGTGCGTTTTCAGCATCCTCTGGTGGACAAAGTGTATAATGGATACATATGCATATCAGCATTCTGAATTATACACTGACAATCATCTATGACATATCTTATTCCATGCACTTCCTCTGATTCTACAATGGTAGCACACTGGCAATTAATGTGAGACATTTTTCCACTGTGGTGGTTTCAATGTGAATGGGGATAGGATAGAAAGGGGAATGGGGATTAATACATGCTTTTGATTGCTTGATTTCTCGCATGTACTGTATGGTTACTGTCTGAGCATACATTCACTAAATTATTTCTCTTCATACCTCAGAAGCTGCCTCAATCTCAGGAAGTGTTGATGATGTAATCGAGGATGACCTGCTCTAAGACCAAAGTTAAGGTATTAATAGACTCCTCTCTGATTAATATCATAATCCATTTACATATTATGGAGGTCTTGTGAACCACTATTTGTCTGTATAAAGGTCTCTTCTCCCCTCAGCTCCCAGCACTGACTATCCCCCACAACCACATGAACCCTCAAAGAAGTGTGCAACAGGCAGTTCTTCCAGCCAAATGTGTTTAATGTTTAATAGAGATTATATTTAGTGCTGTTCTGTTCAGCCTATTGCTGCTTTATCAGTTTGTTCTTACAGTAATTGTGTTCTGAGAATTGAAGAAAGGCGCGAACAGAATTCCAGTATTATTTGTTTAAAGCACTGTGATGTGAGGATCGGAACCAGATGGCCATTGCTCAATGGTGTTTTATTTTTTTATGTTTTGTTTTTATTTTTATATTTGTTTGTAAATTGTAAATCGAATAGATTTCAAGACACATTTATAAGGCTTCAGATGCTACTAGAACAACTAATGCTGAACATTCTATTCAGATTTTGTTGAATATGGAAATGTGTCTGCAGCAGAGTTATGATAATAAAGGCCTAACTGTCTTAAATGTTGTGAATAAAACACTAAAGCTCTATATACTACACCATAAGTGTATATTGGTAAATAAAGTTAAAGAGAATAAAGTGCAATGTCTTTATTTCAGATCACTGTATACAGTGTATATACAATTGTTAAGCTTTATAGCATGTCGTCACTGTCGGGTAGAAATCTCCTTGGGAAATGTTAAGAATAACCTATGTTCCAATTTATCAATGTGCCGGTAGTTACGATTTATATACAAGCTCAATGTTTATAAAAATCCAAACACAGACATTTTCACTTTAAAATAGCAACCCTACAAGCTCACTTGTGTTTTAATTTACAGGGAAATATAGTCTGTTTTAAAATATACAATAGAGTCACAAGCTTTCTGCACAACAGTGACAAATATGATCTGCTTGGATGTTTGTTAGATAAAGACATTATGCATATTATTTATGACCATTGCCATTGGGATGCTTAGTATAATTTCAAATGGATGTGTTTTATTTGTATTGTATTACATTGTGTGTAAAAAAAATCAACATTCACCCAAATAAGATAATACAGATATATAGAATGATATATAATCGATCATGTCATATTCATTTCAAATCTTCACTTTTGACATCACCTTTCTGTTTACAATGGTGGCATGGTACTTTACAGAGGGATGGGTGTCCAATGTTTTTGTTTTCTAAATCAGTCAATGACCCACCCCCATTCCAGCCTGGCCCAATCAAAAAAAAGTAGGTTACGCTCACACATGCGCGGAAACACCGGAGTAATTGTTGATATCCTGCTTTGGTTGTATTCATTTTTAGACTTTACTATTTAAAAGCCAATGCATCCCCAAATTTAGGGGTTTTTATTCGTATCAGCTGGCTCAGTCAATTACAACGTTATCTATATGAGGGGCTAATGGAGGACACAAGGGATTTGGTGAGTAAAATAGTGAAATATTAAGGGCCGTGAGGCTCCGATCAGGGAAGATCTGCTTGGGCTAGCGTTCCTCCTTTGTTGTTATCTGTTGAGGAGAGCAAGCTAGTATTTATGTTGCTACATAAATGAAACAGAAAGCTTGTTAAACCCCCAAAGCCTAGCGTAATTTAAGACCCTGCTTATTTTTGTTCCGTATGTGTAAAAGAGCTGAATAATTGAAATCTTTTGCTATTTGCTTTTAATACAAACTGGAAAAACAGGTTTCCGCTAGCTAGCTAGCCATGCTAATAGTGGCTAGCACTGGCAGCTAAGTCAGATAAAGGCCCCCCCGTCTTTCCTATCAAGGTGCTTGGTTCTCTGTTTGTGACTGTCTCATTTATTGTAGAAATGAATTATGTCTGGTGCATTGCCTGGCGCTAAACTGCTGTTTCTGCCTGAGAAAGGATAACATAATAACGTTTAAACTGTCAGTGTCAGCTGTTCTGTATGATGCTCAGATGAGGAAAAGCTACCACAGTAGATAAATAATCAATAACGTCAATGATGGTCCCAAAGACCAGATGGTCAATGTTCTTGTCTTATTTGTATTTTCAGCATGTATGAAGACTAGACTTTTACTGTTGGATAATAATTGTAATTTTGTATTAAGTTCTGTGCAACTTCCCTATTCTGGTGGTTATGTTCTCCGCCTGACAGCTCAGCTATGTTGTTGTTGGGGAAGCTACACAGATCTATTAAGGCAAATCATTATTATTTTTGATTCCTTATTACAAAGTTAACCCATTCCCCCACATAATTCTTCCATATGTAAAGGCTGAACGCACCCCACGTTCAGAGCGTAAGCGGAGAGACTCTTTCGGCATGTTTGACGGCTATGACAGCTGCAGCGAGGAGTCCACCACAAGTTCCAGCTCAGAGGACAGTGAAGATGAGGTGGTGCCCTCCATTCCTGCCACCCTGCCCATCATCAAGAACAATGGACAAGTGTATACCTACCCTGATGGCAAGACTGGCATGGGTTAGTAGTTGGAAACATTTATTTCAGCTATGGGACTGAGTCATTATACATGCTTAATATATACATACATGAATTAATGCAGCGTGCAAAATGAGCTGAATTATAAAGCTAGCAGCAATTTGCAACACTAGATTTGTTTTATTATAGGTTGAATCTAGAGTTCCAATATCCTCCATTGATAGCCAGTTGATCCAAATTTCCGATCTGCTTGTATTCAACTACAACTCACCACCATTGCAGTTGTAGGGCAAGGTTGAATTATCCTCTTTCATAAAAAAATGTTATGAGCTACTTTCTGTCAAGAAATTCCAAGTGATTATTCTTTGCCGTTCGTACCACCTGTTTCGAATTTGCACATAATGCAGGAGGCAGCAGCACGATGCGACGTTAATGAAAATGAGTGCTTCCAAACTCCAACACTTAGAAAAATAATTACCTGCATGGAATTTCTTGACAGAAGGTATACATATTACTGATATAAGTATACATATCATAACATGTCTACGGTGGATTTGTATAAAACAAATGCTTTGCAGATTAAAAGAGGATAATTCAAGCTGGCCCTACAGCTGCAATGTTGGTGTGTTTAACGTCGTTTAACACAAGCGGATCGAAAAAATTCTATTTGGATCAATGGGCTGTCAATGGAGGGTATTGCAACTCTAGATTCAACCCATTATAAAAAATCTAGTGTTGCAAATTGCGTCTAGGATAAAGCTTGTAAGACAATCACAAAAGCGTATGTATACAAAAAAGAATCTGCATTTCATATAAACTAAATTGTAATTACTCTGCAATGCCATGTTTTTGTGCTATGGATTGATATAATTCAGTGTAGTGAATATATAAATGAACAATGCTTGTGATTATTTCATTAAATGTAATATTACATTAATTGTGTTTTTGATTGGCCTTTCCCACACAGCCACCTGTGAGATGTGTGGGATGGTTGGTGTACGAGATGCGTTCTACTCCAAAACTAAGCGCTTCTGCAGTGTATCCTGCTCCAGGAGTTATTCTTCAAATTCCAAAAAAGCTAGCATCTTGGCAAGACTCCAGGTAAGTGTGCAAACTCAAGTACACTGCATGTTTTTTTTTCTCCACATATGATTTCAATGTTGGAATTTTATGTTACATGTGCATGTAAATGCATTAAAGCCTTAGTGGATCAAACTGTCTTCATCCAGTATTGATGTGGTGATTGTGTTTTCCTTTGTCTAAGGGCAAACCACCAACAAAAAAGGCAAAGGTTTTACAGAAACAGCCCTTAATGGCGAAGCTGGCTGCATATGCCCAATATCAAGCAAGTCAACAGAACCAGGCCAAATCAAAAGCCGGTATGTTTATAATAAAACAAGCATTGGTATCATTTTGGGAAAATACCTTGTACTAAACTCCATGTTTTCTTTCTCCCAGTGGTCCCTGTTGAAATCTTTGAATGGGGCAAATACATCTGTAGCAATAACACGTGTGGTGCTCCAGTCAGCTGTTTCAAACATGTGAGTACAAACAGTAGATGGTGACAATTCATTAACTGTGTAGAACTATTTGGCCAAATTATTTTATTTGAATAAGCTTTGGTCTGATACCACTTGTTTTCCAGGCCCCTATGGGTTTATGCTGGGGAGACATAGAAGAAGGAGTTAGAGTTGAAGTCCTCAACTCGGATACCAACTTCTCCACTAAGGTCTACTGGATAGCGGGGATCATCAAGCTAGCAGGTAAGGATCAATATTTTTTTTAAATGTATTTAACCACACAAAGCCTAGTGTCCTTATTTTTGGCATGTTATAATAGGTGAACATTTGGTGCAAAATGGTAGATCTACAAGGTATCAATGTGATCTTGGAGACCAGCGATTTTTGCCGAAGACATTTAGTGTAGAGGGGGGAAAGTAGGGGACCCCCCATGGGGGACCCTTGTCAACTGAACTATATAGTATAGGGGTTAAATATTTTTTCTTACAAAAGAGTTAAAAGGCACGCTTTCTGTGCCTGGGTGTAAATATTGAGAGATTGTAAATGTGTGAATGGATTTTGACTGTAGATTGTATATTCTCGTCCAGGGTTCAAGGCTCTCCTGCGGTATGAGGGCTTTGACAATGATTCCAGTAAGGACTTCTGGTGTAATCTATGTATTCCTGAGGTGCACCCGGTGGGGTGGTGTGCTTCGAGTGGCAAGCCCCTTGTACCTCCAAAATGTGAGTCTCAGCCGAACTAGAGCCAGACTGATGTATCGGTTTGTTCGATAGTTATTAGACTTTTCTTTTTATTGCATCTGCAATTTTCCAGTCGTTTTGTCACAATTTCCACCACTTTCAACCTGGAGCCCCTTCTCTATTGGGCATGTCATTATAGGCAAACATATTTAATTTTTTTTTTAGATGTTCAAAAATAGCTGATATACAAGCTTGTCATTGCAACATGTGAGCTTGTAGATCTGCTAGTTTTGGGCATTTTTGAATAATACTTAATTTGTTTGCGTATAAATTAAATGTTCTCAAATAGAATCTTCATCAAATCAAAGTTTTTCTATTTTGACAATATCATTCAGGAATCGGAGGTTTAGGATTCTAAAATTGGTAAGACATCTAGCATAGTTTGGGCTCTAATTTTATTTTATTCTGTTGATTCTGCACACAATCGGTCTACTGTCAAGCAAATGCATGGTGTCCGTAATGATTTTCAGTAGTTACATTTGAATACAGTACACACGCACACACAAACACACACACACTAGGTTACTAGGTTATTTTGGAAACGGAGAAAGCTCTTTGTCAGCAGATGTATAATAGAGGCCTATTAATGATCTACTATTTGTTATTTAGTTTATGTTCTTTCCTGGACAGTTGTGGACTTGAGTGCAAATTGTTTATTTCCCTTACAGCTATACAACATAAGTACACTAACTGGAAAGCCTTTCTTGTGAAACGTCTCACTGGAGCCAAAACACTGCCACCTGATTTCACTGCCACGGTCAGTGTCACACAACATGCACACACGGAAACACACACACATACATCAGCATCATCCATATGGATTTGTCTTGACTATTTAAAGCCATGTTGAACCTTAGGTTGTACCTTGGAAGTAAAAAATATTGTCAGTCTTTTATCTATTGCTTCTGTCCTCTGTGAGCAATAAACTAGATGTGGCGATTCCATTCACTCTCATTATGTCTCATAGAATAGTGAAACGGATCTCAAAATCACAACACACACAAACAAAGCGTATAAATAGTCCTGGTGCATCATTTTGGGGAAGTGAAAATTGCTGTATTCATATTGTATTGCCATTACTCTTGATGGAAGTTCTGTTATGTAATACATTTATGTCACCGATACCAGGAATGATTGGCATTGGGGATGCGCCGACAATTCTGGGAAAAACATAATAATAATTGGGGTTCAGCCGAAATGCATAGTGTTTCCTTACTTTAAGCTTCAGTTAATTTCGGTGCATCATTGAATAATGTTGAGATCTGTTTTGCCATACAATTAAGTGAATGGAATCGCTACATAAGGTTCCTTGATTGATCACAGAAACAACATGACAATATTTGTCTTACATCATTCTCAAGGTAGCTACACCTCTTCAGACTCCACCTTAGCCCATAGCACTTGCCCTAGCCTTGACGACCTTGCAGGCTTATGCAAAGGTTTTAAAATGTAATTTAGATAGTATGTTATTTATGTTCATTTTGATCTGGCAGCCTATACTGTAGTTTGTATAGTTTCACAATGTTCAGATTAATTATTTTTAGATATTATACTGTTTACTAAAGAGTCTAGACTGGTGGTTCTTGGCTTACCTACCGGTATGTTCAATTACCTTGCTTACTGTAAATCGTGCTGGATTAAGAGCGTCTGCTATAGCGCGTGACAACGTGTACGTCACCAAGAGGGGGGCGGCGTCTAAAAAGCTAGGGACGGCCCCCTGGTGGGCATTAAATTCTAGCCCGCATCACTCAGAATAGAATGACGGTGGTATGTTTTTATAAATATTGAGCTCGTTCTTGGCGATAACATAGTGAACAAACACCAGGATGGATAGAAAGAACGTCGGGCCCAAATACATTACAAGGGCAAGGAAAATGTTGTGAACAAACACGGCTGTGCTTAGATACTTTGTTGAACGTTATGTCTCTGCGCCCGTGCGCCGATCCAAGTCATTCTACGTCTTTTTGTAAACTCGTCAATCTGGGTTCCTTGATGCTGTCTCCATGCTGGAAAACTGAACATCTAATTCCGTTTTCTGGCTCATTTCCTCGACGCGACCTGCTGTGGCACTTATTTACTGAGCAAGTCTGCACCATTGTGAGGTCAGTTTAGAAAAAGAACGTATACAAGCATACGGATGGTCGCTCAATGTAAACAAACCAGACAAGCCAGCAAGTATGGCGGAAGCTACCACGTGACACATATGTTGACGCCCCCTCCAGGAGATTTTGGTACACCCTATATGCCTAAATTGTATACAACCCAAGTTATACCAAATTTCAGCATGGCTTATATTGTATATCCTGTGGTTTGTGGTATAGGTATTTTCTTTATTTCAATACATCCTCTCCTTAGGTGCATGACAACTTGCAGTTCCCCTTTAAGAAATTCATGCGGGTGGAGGTGGTAGATAAGAACCACCTGTGCCGGACACGGGTGGCGCTGGTGGAGCAGGTGATCGGAGGACGCCTCAGGCTGGTCTATGAGGAGAGCCTGGATGGCACGGATGACTTTTGGTGCCACATGTTTAGCCCCGTCATCCATAACGTAGGCTGGTCCCGCAGCATCGGACACCGTTTCAAGCGATCTGGTAGGTTTTTAGTTTTACAATTCTATCAATCGAACGGCTGCGTTTTATAATTCTATCAAGCAAACGGCCACGTTTTACAATTCTATCAGTCGAACGGCCACGTTTTACAATTATATCAGTCGAATGGCCTAGTTTTACAATTCTATCAATTGAACGGCTGCGTTTTAATGCGAACATCGTGTGTGTGTGTGTGTGTGTGTGTGTGTGTGTGTGTGTGTGTGTGTGTGTGTGTGTGTGTGTGTGTGTGTGTGTGTGTGTGTGTGTGTGTGTGTGTGTGTGTGTGTGTGTGTGTGTGTGTGTGTGTGTGTGTGTGTGTGTGTGTGTGTGTGTGTGTGTGTGTGTGATGTCACTTATGTGGATATTTTCCATATGTGTGGTTGCTTATTCGTATTCAGTACCTCTGGATATGTTATTGATTCCCACATGAGGACAAAGAGCAGAGAATATGACTATGTTCACTGACACTCCAAATCCAATCCAGCTTGGAATGAAATTGGTTTTATGATGTATGAACAGTGAATAACAAAATTGAAACTGATTTTTGCTAATCATATCTGAATCACGTCCCTTGGCCTTGCTGAGACTGCATTAAACCAGTTCTACTCGTATCTGGATAAGAGGTCAGATTATTAGGGCTGGGTATGGACTGCAACTCTGAACAAAGTCAGACTCTTACAGGGATAGTAGCCCAGCAGCAGTTCCCTATGGAGACACAAAGTAGACTCATCAAATTATTGGCTTAGAAATGCAACAAAAGCAAAATATCCATGAATTCAAGTCTCCATGGGGTGAGTAATCGATAGAAAGTGATTTTGTGCGTGAACTAAACCTTTAACTTAAAAAACTGCTAACCGGCTTTATTGATATCCTTGGCTGAGTTGTGTTCACGTCACAATGTGGCCAATTTGTTTGCATCCAGATTAGAATCCAGATTTCCCTGACTTGATCACCTTCCTAGTGGGGAAACTTGTGTTGTAGACCATAAATCTGTCACCACATGTAATCACCTAGTTGGAACAAAACAAAAGTATTACCATCCTGCAGTAACTTGCCTGTCCTGTCTTTTTCCATGCTGTGTTGTGGAGACCATGGTATTTAGCAGGCTGTGTGCTGGCATGGTGCCACCATTATCTAAACAACAAGTGTCCCTCCCTACACAGTACGCACACAAGATGATAATTATCTAGAGTCATAATTATCTAGAGTCATAATTATCTTTGTCTATAAAGCACTCTTGGAACAAAGCTCTTTACATAAAACTGAAGATAAAATAAAAACAATAGCATGTGTAAAATATAGTGCAGTCAGAAACAAGAACATGGGACTCGAATAACATTTAAAATCTTGGAAAGGCCGTTTGTTAAAAGTATGTTTTAAAGAAGATAAAGAGAGAACATGTTTATTGCATGCGAGCAATACCTTTACTAAATGTAAATTTTATTTTGAATAGATAATGTAATTTGACAAAATAAAAAACCATTCAACTGGTTTTTATCTAATAATACATTAACATTGAAGTCATTATGTCATGTGACATCCACAGTTACAACTCTTGTTCATTATCTTTTTTCCAGATGTGACCAAGAAGATGGAGGGTCAGGTTGATGCTCCTTCACAATTGTTCCAGAAGGTAAATTAAAGTATCTTAAAATGTTCCTTTTTTTTTTTTTTTGATTACTTGGGCTATAATGATATGCTCAAAAGGCTGAAAGTTGTAAAATGGCAAACATGGCAGCTCTGCAATCTTAATGAATTTCTATGCAATTTGTTAATGAGCTTGTAGATCAGCTATTTGCCTTGTCCATCGTACGACAAAATAAACCTTAAGTGGTTAAAGTGCATTATATAGCCACTATTAGCCAGTGGGTGTTTATATAAATTGTGTCCATTATTGTATATTCAGAGCATACCTATTTACACGCACCTCGACAGTGGGTGCAGGGCCAATAAGGCAATCATGGAAGGAGGTAGGGCCCGCACACCATTCTTTTGGTAAAGAATTACTTTATTGAATTAAACGACAACGTTTCGATCTTGATAGATCTTCGTCAGGTCAGTATCATACTGAGTCGGTATTTGTTTTGGTTTGTCTTGTGTATGTGGAGTGAGGATGTGTGTTGGAGTGTTTTGGTTTGTCTTGTGTATGTGGAGTGAGGATGTGTGTTGGAGTGTTTTGGTTTGTCTTGTGTATGTGGAGTGAGGATGTGTGTTGTTTTGGTTTGTCTTGTGTATGTGGAGTGAGGATGTCTGTTGTTTTGGTTTGTCTTGTGTATGTGGAGTGAGGATGTGTGTTGTTTTGGTTTGTCTTGTGTATGTGGAGTGAGGATGTGTGTTGTTTTGGTTTGTCTTGTGTATGTGGAGTGAGGATGTGTGTTGTTTTGGTTTGTCTTGTGTATGTGGAGTGAGGATGTGTGTTGTTTTGGTTTGTCTTGTGTATGTGGAGTGAGGATGTGTGTTGTTTTGGTTTGTCTTGTGTATGTGGAGTGAGGATGTGTGTTGTTTTGGTTTGTCTTGTGTATGTGGAGTGAGGATGTGTGTTGTTTTGGTTTGTCTTGTGTATGTGGAGTGAGGATGTGTGTTGGTTTGTCTTGTGTATGTGGAGTGAGGATGTGTGTTGGAGTGTTTTGGTGTGTCTTGTGTATGTGGAGTGAGGATGTGTGTTGGAGTGTTTTGGTTTGTCTTGTGTATGTGGAGTGAGGATGCGTGTTGGAGTGTTTTGGTTTGTCTTGTGTATGTGGAGTGAGGATGCGTGTTGGAGTGTTTTGGTTTGTCTTGTGTATGTGGAGTGAGGATGTGTGTTGGAGTGTTTTGGTTTGTCTTGTGTATGTGGAGTGAGGATGTGTTTTGGTTTGTCTTGTGTATGTGGAGTGAGGATGTGTGTTGGAGTGAGAAGATTTGCTAATGCCTCTTGCTGCTCTGCTAGGTGAAAGATGTGGACCAGAATGGGGAGTGGTTCAAGGATGGGATGAAACTTGAGGCCATCGATCCTCTCAATCTCTCAGCTATATGTGTAGCCACTGTAAGAAAGGTGAGCTGGTTTCACACAAAATATAAGTGGGAGATGGCACTACTAAATCATTGAATGACATGGTATTTTAGAGTAGGGGTTTCAATCAGATGTCATGACTCTGAGCCCACCCTCCTCCATGGTGATTCTTCTGTCTGCTCTGTACAGGTGTTGGCTGATGGGTACCTCATGATTGGGATCGATGGCTCAGAGGCGCTGGATGGATCAGACTGGTTCTGCTATCACTGCACATCTCCTTCTATCTACCCCGTCGGCTTCTGTGAAATCAACGAGATTGAACTTACGCCCCCTAGAGGTACTCATCTTTCCTCGTTATCTTTGAACACGACCAACTGTCCCAAATCAGCCTTCTGTGCTCACATCCTCAGAAATATCTTTATTAGAAACCTACTCTACTTGGAACTCGCCTTATATTTTAAAGAAACGGCGAGTCTGTACTCTGATCTAAAGACATGTGAGTTATTTTTTTATTTTGGCCTCTTGTCTGTGGCCTCCTGTTTTGGCGTACAGTTTCTAATACACCAGTTTCACCACTGATTCTGTCCCTCAGGGTCCCTTAAACTGCCATTTAAATGGTTTGACTACCTCAGAGACACGGGTTCTATAGCTGCTCCTGTCAAGCTCTTTAACAAGGTATGTTTCAGTAATAGTCCTTTTTTTTCCTTTTTTAAGTCACATCCTTTTTTAATTGCCTTGCCTCCAGTTCCCCTGTGAAGATGGAAGATGTTTTGGATTTAGTTAAAATCACATCAAAAACAACATTGATCAGAATCATTTGTGTTATCAGTATCGTCTTTTTCGGTGTGTGTAAAATGATCATATTTTTGGTCCCTCTGCCGTTTTTGGCATTCCAGGATGTCCCAAATCACGGCTTCCGCCCGGGCATGAAGCTGGAGGCAGTGGATCTGATGGAACCACGGCTGGTGTGCGTAGGCACGGTGACGCGGATTGTCCACAGACTGCTGCGGATCCACTTTGACGGCTGGGAGGACGAGTACGACCAATGGGTGGACTGCGAGTCACCTGACCTATACCCCGTGGGCTGGTGTCAGCTGACCGGATACCAACTCCAGCCACCCGCTGCACAGAGTGAGCAATGCACAGGATACGTAGCCATACTGATATAACTCGTGGATATTAGTCTGGTTCCCCTCAGTGTTGTGATTATTTCCAAGAGGCGGTTACAAAAACATTGAAATGGACTCTATTGGTTAGACCTACTGTACAGCTACATCACACACATACTGAGTGTTATAGCCTGGTAAGCCCGCCCTGGGCCGAACAAATAATTAGAAAGAAGAAGAAAAGGGCAGGTTACAATTTGTTCAGGCCAAAATATTGTGTTTGTTGTCATGATCCGAGGCTTTGTTCGAGGCTTACAGATCTTTAAATAAATACTTTTTGAAAGATCTATGGGGAAAATGCATGGGGAATTATTTCCTGGGCCTGTCATCGTCATGAAAGGGGGTGGGACTGTGATGCTATATATTTGCATATTGCATATATTTGCACCACTACTGCTGGTCTTCGAAATACGCCCACAATTGAGCAACACCAGACTCAATCTGCCTGGGGCAATATTAGTCCGGCAGCCGACAGGCTTCTTTTGTTTAAAGTGGGAAATTTGGTATATAGTCTTTTTTTTTATTGGCCTAAAATATTGTCTATATACATGCATTCATGAATCCACTTGTTGACTGGCTGTCTGTATTGAGCAATTTGTTTTATCAGGGTTTATATGTGATCCTCATCCTACCATTAACATCCTATATAAGGCAAGATTTTCACATTTTCATTATGCTTTATATAGCATGTGACATGTCAAACTAGGGGGTTTTCATGATTCTGAATCCATTCCAAGCATTAGTTTTGCACAAATTACACATTTGTGGTGATGGCTATGGCCGTTTTTACCCCAAGGAGTTTTTTTGTGCAAAACTAATGCTTGGAATGGAGCAGAATCATAAAAAAACCCTAGTTTGACATGTCACATGCTATATAAAGCATAATGAAAATGTGAAAGTCTTGCCTTATATAGGATGTTAAAACACATTAACTGCTGAAGAGGTTAATTAACCTCTTTCAATTTATTTTTAGGAATGACTTTTGTACCCAACCTGGCAACACATCTATGAACCCTGATGCACTGTGCAACACTCCCAGCCAAAATCCTTAGCACTGCGGGTTCCATTATTGAATATAAACCCATATAATACCACATCAATACCGACAGCCGGTCAGCAAGTAATTCATGTATGTATGTATATAGACAATATTTTAGGCCAATAAAAAGACTATATACGAAATTTCTCACCCCACAAGCCCAGCTGCCGGACTATATGCATTTAAAAGGAAGGTTGAAGGTTGGCTACACGACACGAACACTGGCACTGTTCTTGAAATTCAGAGATGTCAGGTGTTAAACCCTACATTTTAACACTGGCATTAAAGGAAATAAAACATGTTTAATTTTGTGCTTGTAGATTGGCTATTTTTTAAACCATTTCAATTCATTTATTTTAAAATAGGGCTGGTTAAAGTACTGTATTCTCAAGAATTTAAGTCCTAGTACATTATTTCTTATTCTGAAGGTGCAAGAGATTTGACACCAACTGTGCCCAAACAGAAGAAAAAGGCCCAACAGTACAAGGGACAAAAGAAAAGTGAGTAATCCTTCCTATATTGTCAGTCTAGCTTCCACTTTTCCATCCGGTTTTTCCACTTCTTCCTTTCCCCATCCTCTTGTCACCAGTTTCTCTACAGGTGGACATTCATCTTACCCCTCACTGGTCAGATTTTGTGTTCGGTGTGTATGGAATGTTTGTATCTGGCAGATAGACTTGTCTATGTTACAGAATATTCTGGCACCGGGTGAGTTTTGGTTAATGTCACATGTGACACTGTAGCAACATTTTTTATTTTTTGTTGATACATGAAAGCAAATGGCCAAGGCATGCACTGGTCTCTCATCCTAAAATATTTCAGTACACCAAAGTAAAATCTTTTTGATGGTGTTGCTTTAGCTTTGCTCCTGTTAGTTAATGGTGCATCTGCTTACTTGTGTCTGGTAGTCATGAGTACCAGGGGCTTATTCAGATGGGCTCAACGGCAACATAATGGCAATGTGTTTACTGCTTCAATTCTCACCCGAGGTCTAACCATTTAACCTTTTTCCCCCTACATTCAATCGGAACATTCAAACAACCTAGAATTGAACTGAACCCTGTATGTATTAAGCCCCTGGTAGCTTACCCTGAGTCTGGCTTGGTGTTTACTAGAGAGGAAGATTCCAGTTGGTCGACGGCCCTTCAGTCAGGCAGGCAGGAGGAGGAGCTTCTCGGGGGACGAAGAGCAGAGTCCGCCACCTTATCCCGCCCAGGGGCCCACTCGCCCCCGGCCCCGTACCCACCTCCACCAAACCCACAAACCAGGTAATGGAACTCTAATGAAAACCAAGCACGGCACTTGAGCGCTTCGAAGGAGAGGGTGCTGCTTAAAGGAGTGTTTGTAGGTTCCTCTCAGTGGAGCTAGCTGTGTGGTGGATGCGACTACTGTTGATGCTGCATGTTTCAATTGTTCAATTAACTTGGTGAATGTGTGGTTGTTGTGATTCATTGTTCTTCTCAAAACAAGAAGTGTTATCTGTGTTAATACATTAGTGTGTCGATCTACGAAAATGACCGATTTTCAAGCTACCAATGCAACATGTTTTCGGTGAGCGACAGACATGCAACTGTAGGTAAAGAATGAAACTGCACTGTTAAAAAATAACAATCTATCAATTGCAATGTATTGATACATTACCGACCCATTTTTGGATAATCATATGACATGAATTCTGTTTACATTACAATTGGGGACAACATGTAGCTAAGTCAGTGCTTACTGTGCATGGAGAAACCTATCCGACTTAACCACTGGGTAAGAAACCGGAAACCATCACTAATGTTCTTCCTCATATTAGAAGCATGATGTTTGTCAACTTACTCATCTTGTTTGTCCTTCTCTTTCTTCCTCTCTGTCTCTGCCGCCCACTGCCAGAGTCTCTGCTGCGACTGAAGGAGGAGGCAACAGAGGTGGATGAGTTTACCTTCTCCCAGGGCATCTCTGACCAAGAGAGCAACGGCTCAGGCAGCTACTACATCAAACAGGAGCCCTGAGGTCAGAGGAACCAAGCAGGATGGAACGGGTCATGGTGCACCAATGGAGACCCAAGGGACAGGATGTGGGGGGGAACAACAGTACAAATTCACCTCAAAAGAAACCCAACACTCATAGTAGACCAACATTTCACCTCTCCCATGGCAGGGGGAGGCTTGTTTCATGCTTCATGGTCCTCGAGAGTTAACGTTTTTTTTTTTTAAATTTGGGTTTGTTTTCTGTTTCTAACCTCGTAGCCGTGTGTGCACATACACAACACTCGATCACTCCTCACACCACCTACAGGGTTATGAGTGAGGGGTTGCTCTGTGCCTCCAAAAAACACCCGGGGAATGGTGGGTTACTGATGTCTGGGCATTCTCTGGATGATTCCGCAACAAGCATCTCACCTCTCCTCCGGAAAGACACCCAGACAAAGACACATTAGACTTCTGGAAGAATCCACACAAAACCCCATGTTTCCTTGAAGCAGGAGCTTAGACATAGGTCTGTCTCGGCCTTCCATCCTGCCTCCGCCAATACTCTGACCCCACCCAAGTCTGGGCCACGCACAGAGACCTGTAGAAACTGTGACAAAACATTCATTGAGCCAGGTCTTTCGATTTATTTTTATTTTATCAGGTATGAGAGCCAGCTACTAACGTTACAGGCAGAATTCCCATTGACCTGGAGAGAACAGAGGGTGATTATGGAAATCGAATTATGTATATTTTGATTTATTATTTCTTTTGAACAATTTTGCCAGGAGGACTTGCTTTGTTTATAGTACTTGAAGTCTTGATATATATATATATATATTTTGCTTTTTTTGATTTTGTTTTTAGTGTTTTTAGTTTATTTGTCTTAATTGATTTATTTTTTTGTATTTTCTTTTTGGTGGCTGGATGGGGTACTTAAGTGTGATGTATGTATCAGAGTGATTATATTCATAAAATATGATGAGACCTATTCATATAGAACTACAGTATATAGCTATAACAGATTTAAAGAGTGGGTTTTGAATAGTACAGTGATGCTCAGCATTGGTCCCCCTTGTTGCCTTCGCTTTAAAAACAGGTTGACATTTTCCCCGGCTGCACTTCATTATTAAAAAAATTACAGATGATACATTAAACAACTTTCACCCGGATGTCCCTATTTTGGGCATTTCATTAATAGGCGAAGATATTCAAAAATGTTAAACTTTTCAACAATGTTAAGACTAAATTAAAAAGTCAAAATTATTCAATAGTGAAAATGGCTGATCTACAAGCTCAGTGAGTTTGTAGATCAGCGTTTTTGCTATTCATTGCAAAATAGTGGTTAAAAATGTTTTGTCTAGGGATATAATAGTCATAATTGGCATAGAACTGTTTCTAAAGTTTATATGATAATTTCTCCTTAAATCTTGTCTGCAACTTTATTACAGTGATCCACATGCATGTATGTGAGTGGCTTTTTACAAGCACACTCTGCACTTAGCTTTGTAAGACTCCAATATCCTTCGCACCTGGTCATTTTGCCCATTAATAGAAAACGCAGACAATTAGCAATCCTGTCTAATGTTTACACATTTAGTAGTAATGTTGGGGTTTCTTGTTTCGTGTAGAAATGTAGGCAGCTGTCACTCAGACCAAGAACAGTGTTCACTGTTTACTGTGAAATAATTATTCTAATATTATTTAAGGTTTATTTTTCTCTTAATAGATCATCTTACTTTAGATGCAATTCCCCCTCAAATCCTTAAATTATAAATGTATTATATAATATTGAGAACCTAAATAGTGAAGCTGTAGATGAGGTTTAAAAAAAGGGGGGGTGACATTTCAAGGGGTCCCAATGGCTGACCAGCAGAGTATATTGTATAAATCAGAAACCTTACTGGTATGATGGGGCACACTCTGACAAGTTATTTGATTCCCATTGTCCAAACTTGCATACTCACTCATAGAAAATTCTTTGGCCATTCATAGTATGTAAGTTGTGGTCATTATGGGAACATTATGCGAACACTGTCACTGATTGCACTACAGGAGTCAAACCAGTCAGATTTGCATGTTGAAAATCACCTTTACAAGTCTTCAGGTATTGGCTTTCGCAGACAGATTTACTGACTGTTTTGGACCATGCGTAAACATTCATACCCAGCGGCGGACAAAGGGGTCCAAAATTGAAGCTGGAGGCTCTTCTCACTCAGCATTTTTAATAAAAATGTGGTCGTAGAAAAGCATGTGCGCTACTTTGAGAAAACCGAAGTAATGATCTCTTAACCAAACAGTTGAGTGAAAACTGACTGGTTGTGTCAGACATTACAATGATATGCAAAGAATTACTTTGGTTTTTCATTGCTTGGGTAGTTCTCTTGTCGGAGCCATATGGATGCAAACTCGAGTCAGTTATTCAGTTGAGCCACAGAATAACATGTTTATAGTCAGTAATAATAGTACAAATGATGCACTGCTTTACCATTACCTTTGAAGGCAACATTCACACAGACCATGGGATCTAAAAGTTGCATAATACATAAGATTGTTTTTATTTGGTCAGAACAGATTCTTGCGGCTATGACGGAATGGAGCAAAGATCCTGATTAGTTCGTAATTCTCTCTACTGCATGCATGTGTGGGGAAAACGAATCCACATTCTTTTGTTATTTACAGCTAGATTTATGCAGCTATTTATCTACTACCTCCTCATGCTAGGCAAGTTTAGCAAATGTAAGACAACGTGTAAACTAGGCAGTGAAATAGCATATGCAAACTATAACCTAAAATGTTCCACTTGAAAACTAGTCACCAAACTGTTTTTCACAGCACACAAAGTCCTCTAATTTGATATGCAATAATAGTTCCCATATTTATGTCTTACACTTTCTAATGACACAGATCACTACATTTAAATCTAATTTACATAAGAAATGATTTAACTAAATTGTATTGTATAACTGTGATTTTTGTGAGCTGGCGTTGATAAATGACAATATAGCATTGCTGTATATGGCCAAATACTATATTGAAAAGCATAATAGTTTTAAGCTATTCAGTGATGGCAAATGATGCATAACTTGTCTTTATACCAGTAAGGTTCACAATTCAATTCTCAGGAAGCATTTTTTGGAAACATGTTCTTGGTTATAAAGCCTGATTTATGCTTTGGCGACAGTCATGCAATGTTTAGTTTGATTTAAAAAAAAATATGTATTTTCAACTGCGTCCTGTTGACACTTTGATTTTACGTTGAAAATATGTTTTATATTTTATTCAACTGCATGTCACGTCATGTCGTCGCCAACAGATGGTTGCATTACAAGTCTAATCTAATTTCATAGGTTTGTGAAAAGCAACGCAAAGAGGACTTCTTTGCCATATCCTTAAAAAAAGAAGAAAAAGGTCTTGCTTCCCATTTGATGTATGAATGTTTTATTGCTTATTACTCCCACTGTTCTGTGTTGTGGCTTGATAATGTAGAAACACTTTGTGTTCAAACGTTCAAGGCTATGTTTAGTGAAGCTCTTCTCGTCTTGCTTTGCTATAGATCTTTTCCACTGTTATTTCTAACGGGATTATCGATTAATCTTTTTTTCTACAAGGTTCCATTTTCTTTGTCTACAGCTTCATTGGATACTAAACTAAACTAGATGGCTATGGTTACAAGACCAAATGAGCAATAAAAGTAGTGTCACAATCATACATGGGTTTCAGGTTAGAATTTAATTCAGTTAGGACACATTTCCCTCCCTGATTTGGAAGGGGAGAATTGAGCATTTAAACGATGGTCACAATCTTAATTTACTGACCAAACTGCATAATATCTTAGTACAAAAGATAAGACTGTTTCGTGGGCTAACTTTGCTGCTACCCTCTCCCAGATAACCCAAAATAATCAAACGCACAATCAACACTGTTTGCATATTTCTTTTTGTTAAGGAAAACGGCTTCTTTAAAGTCATTCTCATTTTCCCTTGTGAGTAGTCAATCTAAACATCCCCTTCTCAACTTGACTCCCAATCTATGATGAACATCTTTGCTTTCCCGCACCCAGTAGTTCTACATGTCCACCCCTAAGATCTGTGAAAACTAGCAAGTGTTATGCAATATGCTACCACATTTCAGACCTAGCTCATCATCACAGGATTTATGTGGGGTATCGGGACCAGTTAGGACTGAGTTAGGAGCTTATACGGGCCTGGGTGTGTTGATCAACTGAATGCATCGGGAGTCGGGACCAGTTAGGACTGAGTTAGGAGCTTATACGGGCCTGGGTGTGTTGATCAACTGAATGCATGTTGTTGGAAAAAAAGAAAAGAAAGAAGAAAACATTGTGCTGATGTTGTTCTGAGCTTGTTGTTATTGTAATTGTCATTGGTTGTTCCTTCTGTCCATCTCCTAGTCATGTTCCACACTCGGATTCAGAAGGATTGTCATGGAAGAAGTTCTGCAGTGATTACACACAAACAATCCTTTTAGATCTGTACAGTGCCATGGACTAGATTGGAGATAGTTTTTTTTCCTTGGATACTAACACGGGTCTTTTGTATGTGATAGCCCCAACTATATTCAACCATTATATCGTGGTGCTATATATATTTGATAAAAATGACTTATCGTATTGGGATTATTATTGTCAGAAACTGTTATTGTGAATTGAGAGGGTTAAGTTATGGTTCGAAATTTATTTTGGATACAAATAAAAAAATATATGTTCAGAATAGTTATAAATCTATTGAAATTATTAACACTGACCCTTGAGGTACATATTAGATTGCAGTTTAAAGTTTGTACATCTTTTTGATAGCGTCTATACACGTTTCCTTTCATATGGTAAATTTGTGCTGTGATCAAGCTTTGATAGACTTTCTTGTATTTGTAAATAAAATCAAAGAATGGAACATTATTGGTTGTAATGATTGCTCATTTGTTTGCAAACGGTTTCCGCATGGCTGTGAAAAGGTGGTTTTGTAAGATCTAACTTTTACACTGAATAAAATGTCATTACATGGAGCATACAGAATCTGTCTATTTTTAAATTGTTAAATTTTCTAACTTGAAATGTTCAAGCTGTGACGGTTACAGGTGACGTTCTCTTCAAAGCCTGCCGTGTGATCCTTTTGGCATCCTTCCCAGTTCCACCACTGGAGCTAGCTGCAAATCCATTCTTAATCTCTTCAGATAAGGCCAGCCCTAATGGGCAGGTTTATACAAAGCATCATTCTGGGCTCTAAAATGTAATGCATTGTCAATGCTGTCAGGGCCTGCCAGTCTACTTGTTTAATTTGAACACAGATTCAGTACATGCAGTATTCTCTCCATAGTACCAAATTAATCAGGCCATCTGGGTCTCAAGCTTAACCTAACAAGTTCCCCATTTCCATATTTTTACTCTGATTGCCCTCTTGCACTCATTTGTTGTGCTTGCTGTTTCTTTTGGTCGTTATGAAGGTTACACCATCTATGCTGCAGCATTGTCTGAAGGAAGCAGAACAAAAATAAGTTTCTCTTATGTACCTGTACACAAGATGTAACAATAAAGTACAACCTTGAGGCTTTTACACCAGCATTATCAATGCCCCTGGACAGACTTGCGATGGCATCATGTCACAGAGCGACAAGACAGCAACGCATCAGTATTGTGTTGCCATCTTATTATTTTTGTAACATGAAATCCTGTAGGCCTCGCTCAACAGGTCAGCACTACATTGTACCATTTCATGTAATGTTAAGTATTTGGAAAACAGTCGATATACAAGCCTTTTCCAGGACTGGAAAACTTTCTAATTTCAAAATATTTCCAGGCAGGAATGTCACAACAGTGGGTGCCCTGCTAGTTGATCCCTTTGTGTCCATGCATGAGAAAGAAACAAAAATGGGAATAAGTGCCTTTTATTTGAAACTTGTTCTCCATTAAACAAACATGACATACAGTACATTTTCTGTAGACCTGGGGAATGCAATGTTCATAAGGAATAGAAGTCAGGAATGGAACAATTACATCTAGTCCGGGGAATGCAATGTGCATAAGGAATAGAACCAGCAATACACTGACAACGGGCCTACAAAGAGACCAATCAGACAGGTACAGTATGATGATAAGGTACAACGGGAATGTGAGATGTCACACCGATTTAGAAACGGATCTCTTTTCCTCCATCCTCCAATATTGGGAGGAACTAGGCTTGGAGGCAAGTTAACCGGTCCTTAACCAGTGTTTAAGGTCAACGTCATGGTCAGAGTTTTAGTAGATCCAGTCTTTTGCGCAGGGTGTCCAGGCCACCAGCTCTTCTGGCTTGAACCACAAGGAAATTTCCTGCTTGGCACTGTCTACTGCGTCACTGCCGTGGCAGATGTTCCTGGACAAGAAAACAAAAATAAGTGGTCATCACAACAATCCAGCCAAGAGCTCAAGTGCCAGTGTTGTATGGTCATCAGCGCTTTCAACCTAGAATGCACACTTCCAGATTGGTAAACTGGAGCGATGCCCTCAGGGTCAACTTTGTACTTTGATGGAGCAGTATGCCAGTGGCCCTTACCTTCCGACATCGATGCAGAAGTCTCCTCTGATTGTGCCTGGTAGGGAGTTGGCAGGATTGGTCTCACCCAACATCACCCTGCCAGTTTTCACTGCCCCCTTGCCTTCCCAAACCTGGAATTAAAACCACAAGGGAGGTGAAAATTTAGCTAATTTTATTTTAACACATTTAACACTCTTCACCTTCCCCACCGAAACAGGACAGCACCAGACACCTTGAAGGGTTAATCTGCCCCAGACTATTAAAAGACTACTTTCACTTGAGACACCAAGTGCCTCGGTTAAACATAAACACTGCCCATCCGTTTGAGTTTCACCAGCTTACCATGGCAACTATTGGGCCAGAGTGCATGTAGTCGACAAGGCCTGCGAAGAATGGTCTGTCTTTAAGGTCGTCGTAGTGCTGCTTCAGGAGGTCTTCAGGGGCCTGCGACGGGGGGGGGGGGGGGGGGGGGGGGCAAACAAACCATTACCATCTTTAGACAAAATTATCTCCTGGCTGCACAGGGGTAGGACAAGTTAAACCCCAGTTACCACAGGCACCTTGTGTGGATTTTGGGGCATAAATAATATATTCGCTTTTAATCCAGAATTGACTTTCAAAAGGACACCTTGTTGTTCAGAGGGCTAAAGAGCATGTGCTACCTACCTAGTGCACCATCTGTGCACACTACTGATTCCCATGGGCAACTGCTTGCACGGAAGGATAACCGTGAATGTGACTTTATGCTAATCTGGTCCCAGGCCGCTAGTCTAGGTCTTAAGGTGAATGTGGTGCATGACAAATTTAGAACTAAACATTTATTGGCATATATACACACAATATATAATTAATGCAGATTTTTAACAGCTATACATTTCACTTACATGCGTCATTTTCAAGCCCACAAGTTTGAATCCTTTCGTTTCAAACCGCTTGATGATCTCTCCAACAAGTCCCCTGTGAACTCCATCGGGCTTGACGGCAATGAAGGTGCGTTCCTCGTTAGACATGATTCTGAAACGCAGCAGTAAGCAGAGTCAGAACACTGACACCAATACATAACTTAGTGTCAAGAAGGCATCAAAACTGATCACTCACGGTTGTTGAGCACAACTGGCACATGCCCCCGACCCCATCACAAACCAAACTAGCGTCACCTAACCGACATAGCTCGAGGGACTGATCGTAAAGCCATGATCTAAGCAGCAGATTGTGTAAATCTTGGCCTGATCCCTTGCTGGAGATGTCATTTAACCAGCCAGTAGTGACCCAGTTGCGCATGGGCGTGGAGTTTTTTTCCCAGCGCATGCGGCATGTGATGTTCAGTCAGACTTGACTCTTGACGGCTGGTGGTGACAATGTAGCATATACCGGTAGGCCCAACCCGGCCGGCTGTATTGGTCATAGAGAGTCTAGAACCCAGCAGGCTGACTCGTCCATCAGTCAAACCAGGTATGTGACAGTAAAGACAAGTGCGCCTCCATGACTCTTTAAAGCAAGATGAATGCCCAAAAGTTCACACTTAACGTTACTATTAGCCGGCGTTCGGCCTAACGTCACAAAACCACATGGGGCATGGCCCTTTGTTAGCAGGAGTCATAGGACACATTGTAACATGCACTGCTCCACTGCCAAGTGTACATATGAGTGAAATGGTTACATTGATGCGGTACAAATTTAGAGTATAAAACGTTGCCACATCACCTTTCGTTACAATAGCTGAAGTGCTAAACGCTACGCAAACAACCGACTAACAAAGGCTCTGCCTCGCTAGTCGCTACCTCCGGGTATCATCGTTACATTCGGAACGAGCCCTGCACGAAAGCTGTGCAATCAAAGGGAAACATGCATAACCCACTATGTGTTGAATAAAACGCTAATTTTGACATTACCTTTACAGTGAAGCTTCGGTTGTACTTGAAGCAGAGACTGGTGCTACAACTCCGGCTGACGTGGCTAGAAGACCTACTGAGTGTGCGTGCCTGCTTTTTATACCGGCAGGCCGGGCGGGGCGGAGGCGGAGCTCAGCTGGCACAAAGGGGACTGGGCAGTGGGCACAATCTATTCCCAACAGATTTATTTTTAATTAATGACCAACACATCAAAACAAGTTATAGGACAGTGTAAAAGGCTTGGATATTGCTTTGAAAATAGCTTTTTTTTGTTATTTGCCTGCAGCATGCATTGTAGCTACAGTACGTCTTTTTGTCTGTAGACTATGTTTCTTTTATTTGAAGTGTCCTTGAGCAAGACTCTGAACTCCCATTTGCTCCCAATGAGCAGGTTGTATGAACTTGTATCCCCGCCATCGTGTGTGTGTGTGTGCGTGTGCGTGCGTAATGCACAAGGCACTATGCACCATTTACAACACACACACACACACACACACACACACATCCACGACAAACTAGCAACTACTATGTCATTATAGGCCCTGAAGTGTACACACTGGTAGTAGGTACATAAACGTTCAGTTATTTTGTCTCAGTACTCAGGCTATGTTTGTTGCACCTGTGAGCAGGATAATTCACACTTTCATTCTGAGTAAAACTGTACTGTACTGCATACATGTAGACACGTGACATGTCTGCTCCCCCCTCTCTCTTTCGCACGCACACACACACACACACACACACACACAGTACACACACACAACGCACAACACACACAGTGTGTTGTGTTCTGTAATTCCCTTTTAAAGGGAATTACAGAAATAGATATCAAGCTTATGAGTCTTATAGTATGGCTTAATTTAATAGCATATTGCGTAACATTTTGCATAACATGGAAACACCATTAAGAGGCGGTATCATATTAAAGCCACCAGAAACCCTGCATATAACCACAGTGTGCTCCAATATCTATTGCACTGGAATTCCCAATTTGCCCACTTTATTCTGTGCAAATTGAGTGCAGCATGTGCACCTTGTGGTTCTCTAACAGTATGAAAATATTAGGCATAACGGTTCAAACCAAAACTCCCTCCGAGATTCAATCCGCTTTGAAACATTAAGTTTTCACCCCTGCTTCCTTGGCTGGCTGCCGTTGGTCTTAATGAATGCTGAGGCAGCAGAAGTGAGTGAGACTCCACTGAGATAAAGTGTGCCTTCCTGCAGGCAGACTTGACCATTATGCAAGGCAGGCTTTTTTAGACTGGCGTATTTGTGACAGAGCCTCTTGTGATTAAGTATTATTATTAGTTGGGTAGAGGAAGGAAGTGGCGTTATGCAAAGCCCCTCGTTGACACTGCACACAATATGATGTTTAAAGCATGACTTGAATGATTTTTTTCCTCACAGATCTATTCTACACATGCATTTGCGTGCACACGCACGCACGCACGCACACACACACACCCTCACACACACACACACACACACACACACACACACACACACACACAGGTATACACACATCTTGTGCTCGACTACCCCAATGAGATGATGCATCTCAAGGGGCTTCTCCTCTAATTAAAACTTCTAAATAAAACATCTACCCATAAGTCTGTGTATGTGTGCAGAAAAAAGTACCACCCTCTCCTCTCCCCTCTTGTCATCCCCTCCCCTCCCCTCTCCTCTCCTCTCCTCTCCTCTCCAAGCAGTGTGGTGAATATAGTAACAGGCCGGTGTACAGCCTCTCCTTGCTTACAGGCTCCTCTCTCCACCATCCTACAGCAGCGGATACTCTCAGGAAACAAATGGACAGCTAATCCCTGAGCCTAATCTTCCGACTCTACACTGGCTGCTTTCTACTCCCAGTCCTATTTTTACGAGGGTTTACAGCCAGGATTAGTCAGCCTTTTTTTTCCTCTCTCACTATGTTGTTATTCAGAAGGACAACACTGGTGACGGTTAAGTGTTATTCAGATGACTCTACAAAGCGTGTTAGTTGTGTGTGACTCTGTGCTGCTGCTGCTGCTGTTTTTACTCTACAGACCTCCTGGGGTTCGCCAGGCAAGCACACAAGTAGCATAATTGCAGTACACATCACTTCAGCATTTGCCATTTTATGAGCTGCGCTTTCTTTTTCTCTATAGGACTCATCGTTCAGAGAATGTGCTGTCCATCAGCACAGTATTTTCTAGGGGGGTAATACAATGGAATGTAATACAGTGTGATTGTTTTCCATTACGAGGCAGCTCTCACAGATTGTAAAACGGGGAAGAATATTCAGAAATTGCACTGACTGGACATAAAATGATGTTGACAGAATATTTTGTCGGGTGAAAAGGTTGGTTTTATGGTTCAAACTGCTCATAAGGAGAATCAAATGAGTAACTTCAGGTGTCAGATTCCTGAGCCAGGCAGCCAATGTTTTTAGCCGTACATCTAAATGCAGGCACACTTCTATGAACGCACACTACTATGTTATCTATGTAGATATTGATAACATAGTATAAGTGTTAGTGTGCAGGGAGGGGTGTAGGCCAGCAGGCATGGTGGCTTAAGTTATATCCTCTGGGGTGAAATGCCCTTGATTGCCTTGTAGATCATCACCAGTGTGTGGAAAGTGATGCGGATAGCAACCAGAAGTCATGGAAACGTTGGGAGGTTCAAGTTGTAGCGAGGGAGTTGCAGTAGTCAAGCTTGGAGATGACTGAGGCGGCTGTGGGCGGCTGTGGGCGGCTGTGGCTCAGGAGGTAGAGCAGGTCGTCCAATGATCCATGGGTCGGCGGTTCGAATCCCGGCTCCTCCTGTCTACATGTCGAAGTGTCCTTGGGCAAGACACTGAACCCCAAATTGCTCCCGATGTGCTGGTTGGTACCTTGCATGGCTTCCGCTGCAATCGGTGTATAAATGTGTGTGTGAATGGGTGAATGTAATGCACAATCTATGTAAAGCGCCTTGGATAAAGGCGCTATATAAATGCACCATTTACCATTTTACCATTTTACTGAGGCTTGGATAAGGAGCTGGGCAGAGACACCTGACTGTTCAGGACCACTCCCACACAGTCTCTCTCTCTCTCTCTCTCTCTCTCTCTCTCTCTCTCTCTCACACACACACACACACACACACACACACACACACACACACACACGCATGCACACTTGCTCAAAGCTCACACAAACAAACGAAACTGTGCTCAAATGGCAGTCATACCATCCCACTGCTCAGCTCCATGTTATTGTGTTCCATCCAGTGTCTAATATTGAAGATAAAAAGCTGTGATGTTTTACTCCGATTCACATTTTGTGAGGTCTTTAGATCTCAGTTTCCACTGACTGCCCTGAGAGGATTATTACAAGGCCAAGAATCATTACAGTAATATGCACCCATTGTTTGGGGATTATGCTTATGACGATGCTCTTTGAATACATCAAGTGCATGTGCTATATAGGCAGCATGTGTTCAAAAGGGTAAAACTGCTTTATTAATTTATCATTTCAAACATTGCTGACCAACTAAAGATATATATATTTTTTTTTAAAGCCTTCCATGTAACTTTCAAAGCTAGCTCACCATATTCATCTGATTGTCTGATCAATGTCTGTTTGAGAGATGTCATACTGACTATGAATATGTTTACACATTATCTTTGCTAGTAGGCTAATAATATCTTGGATTCATGTTCATGTGTGTATTCTGTCATTTAAAATTTGGTGTGTCACCCCCCATACTCTGAGGACCCATTAGAGGTCCCACTGGTTCCCAGGCTAGTGTCCCTCCCAAAGCAAGTGCCCTGTATTTTCCAGACTAAGTCTGTGGCGTACAGTATGAACTTGCATGAAAACAGCTGAATTATTGATGCTGTCGTCTGGCCTCAGCTTATAATAAACCCATCACCGTTTGTCAGAGCTCCTTTTACGGCTGAAAAGCTTGAAACTTTAATGTGGCTTGTAGAGTGTAGAGAACATGTTCTGGAAGACTGTGGGTTGTTCATCGGTCTTCTAGTTGCCTTACTTACAACTTTGGTGAAGAGTCTTATGTGATACTGAGAAAATTCCATCCTTATGTAATATGGATAGTGGTAAAGGGTTATTTTAAATTGAAGCATGACACGGTGAGAGAGAGAGGAGAGGAAGGGAGAGGAGAGTGCTCGGAATTCATGGCAGCACTCTGTACACAAATATATGATGAGAGCATCATTTGTTTAATTTATAACGGGAGTCCCCAGCATAACCATCAACTTAGCACGTAGTTCTTGTTTGTCTGGTGCTTATGATAAACAATTAACTTACTTTATGATATGATAGGCTACTCATATCGCAGGCCTGGCATAATGCCCATCATGAGTGACACACACACACACACACACACACACACACACACACACACACACACACACACACACACACACACACACACACACACACACACACAATGCATCAAACTCAGCCGGGTGCAGTTCCATCAACAACCACAAGAGGGCACTCTGGTAGTGTGCCAGAGATGGCGACAGGCGCTGCTACCATAGGGCTGCTACCATAGGGCTGCTACCCGCAGACTTTCTCCCCGCTGCACACTTGCAGTCTTGCACAGACTGTCTGTACCCACTGCACTACCCAGGGCCCCAGGCTGTCAGTCACTGACAGTCAGTGTATCACCACCACTCGCCAAGTAGTGTGATAAGTTCTGAGAACGAGAACTTAAGCAATGAGAAACGTAGACAGTCTGCTTCCTTCCAGCGACACACGTCCGTTACTTTAGTTGTTTTAGTTAGCCAGAAGCTAAGGCATCTGAGTCGTGGACTTGTGGTAGACGAGAGGTGATGCCTTCATTCTCCCCTCTCAGATGGGGGGTTGCAGCTGGATTGCGCGAAAAAGCATGAAATAAATTCCTTTTCCATTTCCAATTATAAACGTTTCATGACGTACTCAAGGCAGTAGCATAAACAACGGTGAGGGTGAGAGAAGGACGTGAGCTGGCGCATATCATTACACAGAGGAATGATAGGATTTATGATAACATAAACTGCAGCATACAGTATCACCGCAATATATATTGCTGTGTTTTCCCACAGCTCTGGCAATGTCCTCAGGTGTTTGCTGTAAACAACTTGTGATCATTCATGACAGTGGGGAGTCTGCATGTGTGGCGACTGCGGTCCCCATGTGTGTATGTTGTTGCGTCTTGTTTAGACTGGCATCGTTAGATTGTTTTTCTGCATTCTGAATAAATATTAAATAATAATGTGATTCTTTCTTTCTTTCTTTCTTTCTTTCTTTCTTTCTTTCTTTCTTTCTTTCTTTCTTTCTTTCTTTGTCTTTCGTTGCTGTTTGATAACACCAGCCAATGTGATATCTGGATAGGCCTAACATTTGAATTGGGGACGTGTCAGTGTCATTGCTGCGACGTGTGTGCTTGCAAGCCCTTACATTAAAAGTGCACTGTGCTTGTGCTTGTAAGTGTTGTTGCGATTTTGGGTGATGGGGTGGGTGGAGTCCTTGGCTGCCATTGCAGTGACAGGAATAAGGCTTGGGTTATTGCCCATGACGCTCCCGCGTACAGGGGGAGGACAGAGTGAATAATGCCAAGTCTGTCAGCACCACACCGCCATTTCTCTCTGCAACAACTTCATAATGTTGTTGTGTGTCACATCGGTACTGTCACTCACCACGCCCCACCCGCCTCTGGCAGGTGTCAATGAAGCTAATGCTCAGAAGTCCTTTACAACCTGTCCCACTCTCTCCATCACTCTGCTGCAGCATGTACTGCGGCCCTAGGATGCAATTGGGAGTAGGACAGGTTTTTTTTGTGTTTATGTGTGTGTGGTCTATATACCCCCCCCTTCTCTATCTGCCTGCCTAAGCATAGCTATTTTTCTATATGTCCCCTATCGGAATGATGTATAGTGTGGTTGTGAGAAATCAATGCTCCTCTATTAGTAGTAATGCCTCTTCCCATCTTAGACCACTCATCACGTAATGTTCCTGGTGTGGGGATGACAACGCACTTAACAGCACACCACCACACCATCTACTTTCTAAATGTTTTTATCAATGGCTCCAGAAAAGCATTATAGCCGTTGCGTTGGTTGGATTGCAGGCTTGCAGGCTATAGACTCATAGAGCCACATCGTACACCATTTCCATCCCTTTACAGCTCTGCTCAACATCTCCAAGCTCTTTAGAAGCATTTTAGAGGTGCCTGGAATTTACAGCCTATTTAATTGGACTACAGGGTAAGAGCGAGAGAGAGAGAAAAAGAGAGAGAGAGAGAGAGAGAGAGAGAGAGCATGCACTACTGATCTTGGTTTTGCACTTCCCTTGACATCACTGAAAGTCATTGTTATAGTCCTCCTCCCTTTTCATAAAGGTAAGCCTGTATAGATTTTCATTGGCCAAAGTCACACAAAGCATACAGAGCATGATGTCATAACCATCTATAAATGCTTTAAATTAAACTTAAAGTGAACACTAAAGTTCCTTTTTTAATAGGCCTACCTGTACAGTGATTACAATGTATGGAAACAAAGCACCCATTCTAGACTTGTATGATTGAGAAGAATGGTGCTGTATGATGGCATCGAGGAGGAAAGTAAAGTGAGACATTCTACAACTGCCATCATCACTCTGTTTCCTGTACATTATGGAGTCACAGTGGTCAAACGTGGGCATACACAAGGCCTTGTGTATATCAGAGTGTGTTTCATACCTTAAGTGTTTGTTGTATAGTACATACGCCCACTGCGTGAGTGCCAGCTCCAGCTCTATGATTTGTCAAGGACAGCGGAGGTTTCCATTAATGGAACATTAGCCCCTCCTCACCCACGCATCCCCACTCCACAACCCCTGACTTTGTCTTCATTAGGCCTCCTGTGACAAGCTACCATCACGTCTCAAAGTGGGCCATTACCGGCCCCCGGAACACCAATAGGACCCCTTGCTCTGCGATAATAACGATCTGCTCTATACCGACTCCCCTGGACTCCACACGAGGCCGTGAGGTGGTTGTACAGTACAGTATGGCAGATGGGGACAAGATTGTTAAGTTGTCTCATAAATGCTTTTTATGTGTATCTCTCTGCACTATGGGTACTCCCTGTCCTATTGTAGCCACTTAAGAGGTTATTTGGCACCTGTGTTGTATAGGGGTACATGTTCGGTAACTGTCTTGTCAGGGAAAGAGAAGAAGAGAGTGTAGTACGAATGTGTTATGACTATATTAATAACTTTCACATGATCAATAATGAATTAACAATGAATAATGAAAAAACTCTGCATGGTCAAAGGACATGACCATTAACGACACAGTTATACACTTATACAGTATTAATAATCATTTAAATAATGAATAGAACAGTCAATGCACAAACACATCGATTAATACCTATTATAATCACACAACATATTGAAAACCCATTCTGTGTGGAGTTTGCATGTTCTCCCCGTGTCCCCTAGGGTAGGTACCCTCACAAAAACATGCAGTAATCCTGGTCTCTAAACTAGCTCCCCCATGCCAGCCGGGGCGCCTGGTGGAGGGGAAAGGAACTGGTTGGAATAACATGTTCCTTCCACGTGCTACGTCCAACCGGGGAAACTCTCCCCTGTCAGGTGAAAAGAAGCTGCTTGGACTCCTCATGCATAGCCCCCCCAGGGGGCTGAGGAAGTGTAGCGCCCAGGATTACATTAGAATGATTAGATAATTGACACTGGGTGAAAAAATGGGTTATAAAATCGTGGGATAAAAAAAAAGAAAGGTAAACCCATGCAGGTACAGTAAATGTAATTCTGTGAAGGTAAAGTACAAGGAAAAGAGAGGAGGTGAAACGATGGAAAGAGTTGATTTATACTTCTGATTTATACTTCTACAGGCGTGTGCAAAGGCTCAACTTATCTAACTTACATTAGATAGCATTTTATGTAGACATATATGCATAGTTTCATTATATTCCACTGTTAGGTTCTTAGCTTATGTATGATTCATGATGACTATTTTTATGTATTTTTATACTTATCCTTTTCTTTGCTTCTACGCTCAGTCAGTCTTTTGCTCTGATACTTCTGAATTACTCATCCTCTAGTATAAGCAAATACTAAGCTTTGCTTTGATTTTCTTTCCAAATTGACAGATGTTTTCAGTTTTTGTTAAACTAATGCTCGAAAATGTAATGTGTCACTACGTTATGTTTATATTAAAACAAAAAAGATACGTCAAAAGGGGTAGGCGATTAAAGCTTCGGATTCAGCCTATACCTTTTCGGTGCCACTATTAAAGTTAGTGGACCACATGTGTATGTATACGTGTATGTTTGTATAAATATGTTTTCTTTTTAATGGACCGAAATAAAGTTTACTACTACTATTTTTATGTATATGATGTATTACCATGTTTTTGTTCTTGTTTTCTGTAAATCGCTCTGGATTAAGAGCGTCTGCTAAAGCTAAATGCCTAAATGCCTTGTAAATTGTTGCACTTTCTGGTGACAACGGAGTTCACACCATTGTAGAAAGATTACTAAAGTTACCAAGGAAGTTCATTTTCTTGTTAGTGGGCTTACATCAGCTAGTACCCAGACGATCAGAGAGCTCCACATATTTATACGTCTGGGGAAATCAAATTAATTAAATGGGCTGGGATGGCAGAGAAAAACAATGCAACTAGAAAAAGTGCCCTTCTGGGCACCAGGAGGATAGGAGTGTGTGTGATGTTTGGCAAAATGTTTAGGAGTGATATAAACATTGTTTGTTTGTTTTTTGCAACAATTTTCTTCATTGTGTTGAGGAAATGCAGAGTCAGATCACTCATAGCATCTCTGAGGATAGAATTCTGGATGAGCAGGACATGTGCAGCATTTTGTACAAAACGGGCCACTCCTGAAGACTTTGGAAGGCAATCTTAGCCAATCAGTGTAGAATCTGAGAAATCAAACAGACTCGTCTTGATCACATGACTACAGAGATCATGTATACCGATTTACATGAGATTTGGATGAAATCTGTGCGACTAATATAAACAATGTGTTTTGCAGAAATCGGCCTCATGGTGGCGCTATAACCGGCAGATGTGGAGGGATGCAGGGATTTTTTTTCCATGCCTCTAGGGAGTGCGCATACAAAGTTGTACACAGAACGATGCAGTTATAGGTAAAAACAGGAATTGCCCTGTTATAGCGCCACCATGAGGCTGGTTTGGAAAATAAATGGTGTCATGTCGTCCTCGGCCTAGTGGAAATGTGCGTGTATAATTTCACGGAAATTGCACACTGTGTTTGTGATTTGTGGCATTTTGTTCGAAACGGACCAATCATGTGAGCTTTGGAAGCGAATCTTAGCCAATCAGGAAGGAAGATGGGAAATGGTGCAGATCCGTGTTGATCACATGACTATGGAGATAGTGTATACCAAATTGTGTGATGTATGGATAAAATGTGTACGAGTAATCTACAGAAATGTGTTTTGCCTAAATCGGCCTCATGGTGGCGCTATAACAGGCTGTTGAGGAATATTTGGGGCAGAGGTTCGTCGTTGGCATCCAGGGAGTGTGTGTGCAAAGTTTGGCATGGATCGGGCCAACGGTGCCGGAGATTAGCTGGTAACAGACGGACGGAAGGAAGGACGGACGCACACACACACACACACACAGACGGAGTGCAAAACATACTCTCTCCCCATGCCTTCGGCCTGGTGGAGACAATAAACCTATATGCTCATAACGACGCAATCTACATACTGTCATATTATGAAGGACCGGGTCCGCCATAACGTTTTTGCATTGGTTGAATCGTCTCCACCCAGTTTTTGTCCATTAATTGAATTTAGATGGCACCAGACGTGTCAGTTTAGGGGGAGATCTCTCTGATCTTATGGCTAGACTCTGCTGTACTGCTGTACGGTTAGACTGAAGCACAGTGGTTCTCAAAGTGTCACTCCAGGGACCCCCAGGGGTCTTTGGGGGGGTTCTAGGGGGTCCCCAGAAAAATGGGTTAATACAGTTCAAAAATAGCAGATATGTGATGTGAGCTTTTATATCTGCTATTGTTAATATTCTTAAAAACCTCAAAAGTATTATGATTTTTTAAAATACTAGTCTTCTTTTCTTGGGTGTCCCTGGCACAAAAAAATTCAGATGGTGGCAGAAAAAGTTTGAGAACCTGGTCTAGCCTGTCTTTATTGTAGCTACATTACTGCCTTTCAGTGTTCCTATCAGGATGAATGAAGCTGCACAGTTTCAACCCACTCAGTCTCTCTCTCTCTCTCTCTCTCTCTCTCTCTCTGAATATTCTCCCAGTACAGCCGTTTCCTTGTCTCAACAGTCTCATCTCAAACTGTCAGCGTACTAGCACCACGCAGCCCATTCTGAGAGATATATCAATGTTGGGGAGAGATATACGACTCAGATATATCACACAAAGCCTCTGAATATTTGTCAGACCGTTACAAACTGAGATAAGCCAGGTTAGACAAATATCAAGGCGGGCGAGAGATACACCATGTGTTTGGAATGTAAGAGACTAAGAACCAGAGACAGCTGCCATGTGAGAGAGATATCTATGGAAGTCCATTTCTATCACCAAATAAAAATGAAACGCCCGAATTGCTAGTTTTCCCCTCGCAAATTGTGAGTTAGGAGTTTGTTATATTTTCCTTGCAATTGCCTCTCACAGTTAAAACTTAACACCTGTTGAATTTTATTCTATGGGAGAGATGTGAAGGCAGTACAGCCTTTAAAAAGAGGCTTGGTGGATATACACACCTTACAAACTGAACACTGCAAAGGGCGTAATTGTGTTTTTTAAAGATGCAAATAATTATTTCTGCAGAAGGGAGTTCCAACCGCACAGGCCAGTCTGGTGCATCTCAGAGGCAGGACAGGTTACAGGAAAAAAGGAGGCACTGGAGCAACTCAGACAGTTTAAGCCCTTATTTTATTATCAGGGTAAGTTGCAAGTAACATTACAAGTAAAAAAGCGAAAAACATTTCGATGTTTCAGTTACATCTTCGTCAGGTCATCTTCGTCAGGTGTTAAAGGGGTTATTCCTCTCTATTTTATTTTCTGTGTGTATACTTCGGTATTTAAATTATGCCTTTTAGTGTTTATATAGACCTAGGGGATTTCTAGGAACTCGCACAGATGTTTTTTATTTTTCTTTCTTTTTTTATTGTGAAACAAAAGTTGAATACTATGATATTGTATTTTTTCTTGTTTTCTCTTTTTTTGTATTTTCTTGTCTTGTTTTGACCCTCTTGTGGGAAAAAGTGGTTTCAGTATGAATTAATTAACAGACATGTTTAACATGTTTTTCATGTGCGAGGCACCGAGGTCACCTTTATAGTGACACTCAGAGGGTGGTGAGTGGTGACACTTATGTCGGTATATATGTATCATTAATTCTGAGGAAGGCCTGTGGCTGTGGGACTGAACCTGTAATAAACAAGCAATCCTAAATGAACAAAGTGAGTGCTGGTATTCCTTTCTAAGAAACTATTTCCGCCAGAAGAACCATGCACCCGATACATACTGTGAACTACTCGTCTAATGAATGCTCAGTTCTCTCTCTTTTCCAAGAGATGTCAAGCTTGCCTGACACATGAAGAAGACTAGGAAATGAACAGGGGCGGAAAACAGTTTTCACGTTTCGATTCACGTTTTCATTTAATCAATTTAATTGTACCTGTTCCGTTTAGATGCTTGATGAAGTAGGCCTATAAATCAACTACTTTTGGAAGGTGTTTAGTGGTGTTGAAAGTATCAAAAGTATCACTTTTGTATAGTGAAAAATTACTTGAGTAATATTTAATTCAAGTAACAAATAACAATACTTATCTAGTATCTAGTACTCTTTCCATATCCACCCCTGGTAGTAAATGAGATATAGCAAACATACTGTATACCAGTAACTAGTCACAACACACATAGCCTCGGAAACCCAGACGTTTTATTACAACACACACAACACAAGGATAAGCTTATTTGGCATGGTATCACCTTGCTGCTGGTTTCCTCTGCACAGTGAAATCTGGAGTGTTCATTTCCCTCTTAAGGCCTGGACAGAGTCTGTTTTGTGCCTTGCGTGGGGGAGTCAAACGCACACAAAAGAAAACGCGAAAACGCAAGTTTATTTTAATCTATAGGGCCTACAGGTCAATTTGTAGACTCTCACTTAGAGTGAAATGAACAGACTGTACTGTATGTACAGACAGAGACACTCTTACAATGCACAGTGCACTGCATCACGTTGATGTTTCCTGGTTTGGCATCATTATCATTTCTTATAATTCAACCCTTGGAGCAAAGTGCCAAAATCATTGTGTGCATTTGTAAATGAGCACTCTTGGAGTGGCAGAACATATAGTGCCCTTCCACCACTAAATTGGATTCGTGAACTCAGAGCTCACTGCAGATTCACCACTCATTGAATCAGAGCACTACCCACACACAGTATTCCAAGCACACTTTTGGCCCTTGGGCTGAGTAAGAAGCGTGTTTACCACTGCAGCCCATGCTGGTTGTCATGTGACAATCAATATAACATCAGCCGGGCGGCCCGGGCCCAATTAATTGTCTTCAACAGGCCGAGAGGCAAAGTCTATGTCTTGGCCTATAACTCTTGACCCCATATCGACAATACATTCAAATATGTTTTACTCCTGGAATACTTGGAGCATAGCCTCGATACCCAGGCTTTCATTTTTGGAGCATGACATCATACCTTTTGCAACTACTCCTATAGATATGATCCAAAACTCATACAAATCAGTCCATGCATGGTGGCCTAGGGGTCCAGGCACCTAGGTGGCTGCTTATCATGGACTCGATGAATTTGCTGCGTGTCACTCCCCATGTCTCTCCCCCATTATATAGCATATATAGCATTTGAAACAGACTTATAGCATGTCATGTAGACAGCACAATAAGTGCATTGTATGTAGCCATAGCACTTCATAGTATATATGTACAGCATAGTTTAGCATATATGTATAGTTTATATGTATAGTGTCATTATATAGATATGTTCTAGTTATAGTTTATATGTATAGTGTCATCATATAGATATGTTCTAGTCACGTTCTTAGCTTACGCATGTTTCGCGATAAATGCATTTTACATATGTGATGTATTCCCATGCTTTTTGTTCTTGCTTAATGTAAATCGCTCTGGATTAAGAGCGTCTGCTAAATGCCTAAATTGTAAAAATTGTAAATTGCATTTCCTTATCAAATAAGTAAGCAAAAGCCCAAACATATAGAAAAGAAAAAAAGATTGGTCCTATGGGTGTTACAAATGGATACAGGCTCATGTTATCATTAATTTGGGAGCATAATTTACAAAAACAGACCGCCATCTGAAATTATACTCTGTGTTAATTTGTCCAGATTTGTGTAGGGTGTACTGTAGACTAGAGTAAATACATTTTGCACTTTTCCCCCCTCAAGTTTTTGAAAATAGCAGATCTACAACTACAAGCTCGCAACGCATTGCAATTTGCATTGTGACAAGTGACAAATGCTTGTAGATAGGCTCGGCCACTCGCTTCTTGGTCACTCCAGGCTCCAGCATGGTGGTGTTACAGTGAAAGTGACCTGCTGAAATATCATATGTGACAATCGTGTAGACAATTGCATGTCAGTGTCGTAATTCATTGTGGTTTGTTTATTAGAAGAGTTTAACCTAGCGGTATTTATTAGGCACATGTTTAAAGACCTCCATATAGTGAAGTCCACAAGATGGTCACATATTTTTGCAGGTCACCAATTTTACCGTAACACCACCATGCTGGAGTGACCGAGATTTTGGGTATTATATTGGAATTTGGCTTTGGAGAGTGCTCATGTGGACTCTATCGGGCTTGTTTTCATATACATGGTTGCTTATTTCTCTCGGGAAATCTGGCAACACTGAACAAAACCTCATTGGTAACACCTGCTGCATGCGAACCTAGCCAGAGTAATACTCTGAACCTAGCTATAGCCTCCTAGGCCTATTCAAATAGCTGTCTGTAAACAAATTGGGTCTACACGGCTATCCGGGAGAAAAATAAACTAGAAGTGAACAAGCCTACAGTGACAGTGACTGGTTTATGGCTATCAACAAAGAGCGGCATTTTTTTTGTCACCCTCGCCTCGGGTTTAGCTGGAGCCAATTTAACTTCCTAATGTGGCGGTCGGTTTACTTTCTCCTCAACTTTTTTCCACCAACAAGAATAGCAAAGAAACACCTCGTCCTCAACATCAACAATGCAGCAAATATTTAATGGCGTAGTGACAACAAAAAGGCCCAAGACGATTTTTCAACAAACACAAGCCGGAAATATTCCCAGGCCAGTTTGGACATAAAAGAGTGAGTTGTTTTGATTAATTTTCCTTGTATCCTTCCTTGAAATCTATTACCTACAATAACTGTTTTATGACACGAGTCACACGACGCACGCACGCGCTCATATACAGTACACTATTTAGATTATTATTGGATCACCTCATCCTGACATCAATGGAGTCATATCTTGACTTGATTAGCCTGCTGGTCCTGGGGGATTTGGGGGAAATTCAAATAATAGCCGCAATCTCTCTCTCTCTCTCTCTCTCTCTCTCTCTCTCTCTCTCTCTCTCTCACACTCCCCTCTCCCATCTACCCCCCCCACATGTACCCCCCTCTGTCTCTGAAGAATGTTATCTCTGGGGTGTGCATTCTGTGCAACACGCACACACACACACACACACACACACACACACACACACACACACACACACACACACACACATATGCCTGATGGTATATACCTCTAGGTTGTCTGTCCCTCTCTCCAACAGGGTGTGCATATCAGTGACCATGGCCACATAGCCTGGTCTCGTACAAAGGGTTGGCCCCGGTATGATGATGCCATTAACCCCAGTTTGTCAAAAGCTACACCCAGGGACAAAAGGTTAAGGCCAGTATAGGTGTGTGCGTTGTGCCTCCTGTGCTCCGTAATGCATCTGCTGGCAGGTTTCGTGGCACGTTCTCTCTTTTTGCCAGGCCTTGGGGCTTTGATTGCGTGTACCGGTATGTTGTTGATGGTATGGGCTGCCTGCCAGGAATTCTCACTGACAGACAGGGGTGCCTTTACACTGCTGTTTGTGAAGTATGGGGTATGAATGATTGATTCTACTGAGCGAGTACATGAGATGATTAGAAGGAAGTTAGGGGACAGTGGGGGGCAACCTGCAGTCCCTAGGAATCATCATACATTCATTAGCTACAACATACTGTACTCACCACTATCAATAAGTAACCTGGGAGATGGATTGTTAAGGAGCGAATATGAAAACAGCTTGTCAAATGTGAAAAGAGTATAGAGATGAAAAAAAAAGTGTAACTATCACAGTATGTCACAGAGGGAACAGGAGCAGCTAGCTCATTAGCGTGCAGGAGGCACAGTGTGACAGGCAGGTGAGCATGCACAACTCTCAACTCTGCATGCTCGGCACTTGGATGGCAAAGGAGGGCTTGCATGATCACACGTTAAATTAAATGAAAGTGCACAAGGCTTGTTAGTATTCACTGCAGCCTATGTCCTTGTAACCGAGTGGAATTTAGGTTTTTATGTTTTATCTCATTGGAGGATCTCATCCATTATTTAGGATATACAGGCGTGAACTGACAGACGCTCCTCAATAATTCCTGGGGAGCTTGACTGCCTCAGATGCTTTCTCTCCCTCCCCTCTCTCTCCCTCCCTCCTTCTCCTCTCTGTATTATGTTGATCGCTCTTTACTATCCTCTTCTCTCTCTCCCCCGGTCCTGCTCTCTTGTTCCCTTCATCTTGCTTTATCGCTTTCTTTTTCCTTGGTGGGTTGGTTTCCTATTCCCCCAGTAGGCTGGCCTCTCATCTGTGCTCTTCAACAAGCCTGTGTTCGGTTGAACTGGACAGGTGTTGGCATGCAGAGCGGTGAATATACACACATATGTACTTAGCCTGAGAGAAATGGGGGGAGGGTGAGGCGAGGAAGATATAGTATGAGGGAGAGTGGGAGAGATAAGAATGTGAAGTTGCCTCAGATGTATATGTGATGTAGAATCTTAAGTGGGTCTTCCTCGTTTGTTAATTTCCTCTCTGCCTGTTGTATTATTCATGTGCATGTATGTATTGCAGATGTGTCTGGATGTGTCCACATGTAATGTGGGCTGAGGGACTGGACCCCCCCCCCCCCCCACACACACACACACACACACACACACACACACACACACACACACACACACACACACACACACACACACACACTAGAAAGAATTCCATATGGAGTGTTCATTGATATTCTGTTGACTTACTGATCTTTTCTTTCATGTTGAGACACAGTTGAAGATTATCTGTGATAAAAATGTTAATCACTAGGTTTATGAGGGATAATGTCACGATGCATTTTGCACCACAGATCCCTTACAGCGTGCAGCGTGCGACTAAAGCTATTACTGCATTATTGTATTTACATTTATTTTATATTCATACAGATGGTGAAATTGCTTCACCAACAGGTGGCAGTATTGGTTTGGTGCAAGTCTGTAGTACACAGTCCTCTCTTAAAGGTCTGACTGTCACACATCTACTGTATGTGTTTATGCTGACGTATTAGATTTCTTTTTTCAATCAAGTCTTTTATGAACATCTAGTAACATTCTGAAGCACACGTTGTTGTCTTGTTTTCTATCCAGAGTGTAGCGCGAAAGCATCAATGTTGATGGCGTGTTGTTTTGTTAAAGGCAGGCTGGAAGGCGTGCTATGTACAGAGAGCATTACAGGAGGTAATGGATCTGGTGCAGTAGCTCACCTGACACGCTCCGTTTATCAGACCTTTAGCTCATTGATTGGAGCCGCTTTACACTGTGAACAATTAGCAAGGCAGCCAAGGGAGAGACGTATAACTCCATGCTAGGGCGGCCATTTTGGCAGCCTGTGCTTTTTGAACATGGAGGGAGTGTGTTAAATGGGTGCCATCAATCAAATGTCCAGTTTTTGGGACCCTCCTATACACAGGTTTAATGTTTGTCTTTAGTTCAATGTTTGTTTTGTAAACGCATTGACATGAAGGGAAAATAACGTCATTTACGTCATATTGTCTCTTTATTGTTAATGGTGTTTAATGTTTGTTTGCACCATTTGTTTTACATCACCATTACAACACCTAATCAACATGAGTTAGACTTTAATATATTAGCGCCCCTCACTTCACACGAGTGTGATTTTTTGGCATGGGGAGAGAGTATGTTTTGCACTCCGTCTGCGGACTCGTGGTTGCGCTATAACAGGCCAATTCATGTTCATACCTATAATTGCACCGATCTGTGTACAACTTTGTAAGCACACTCCCTAGAGGCCATGACAAAACCTTTGCCCTGCATTTCCACATCTGCCTGTTGTTGCGCCACCATGAGGCCAATTTCTGCAGAAGTTAAATACTATTATCCTGGTGGAGACCTGTGCCCCGAGGGGCACTTTTTCTAGTTTTTAAAGGAGTAGTGAAACGGAAATGGTGGGCATTTTATTTATTTTTAAGTTTCAGCTTGTCTATGCTGGAAACGCTGACTCTGAAGTTTCTGAACCAATCAGAGCGTTGCATTGTTATTGGCTTTTATTGATGTGGGCATCCATTGTTAGGTATGTCCATATGATGACCACGGATATGGTCTAAAAGTGTGAAAAACTCATTTCACTACAACTTTTAACACATTCCACGCGTTATAGTATAATTGACAAGATACCGTGACTGCCGCGATTGTTTAATTACCTTTGGAGCATACGCCAAAGTATTTGCGCCTTTGATCCATGAAAATCCCCCTGAAAATAGTCCCACGATTTGTTATTGAGCCGACAAAAAAGCCACTTCTGCGATCCGCCTCACAGACGAATAGCAAAGCGAGCTAAGATTGCCCATATCCCCTCGTTCACTTTGCATTGGAGCCAGTTTCCCAGAAGACCTTGCAAGCCAGTTATAGTTTGATTTCCGGTCATCATAACGTGTCGGCCTCTTCACGATGTCCGCAACAAAGACGGATTTCCATAATAATCATCTAACAACGGCGAATTAAACACATAAAACAAATAGCGGGTTTAGCGTATTACGCATGGAAAGACAATGGATGGCAGGTTATGCAGTCAAAGTGTTAATTGGTATGCCTTGATCCCAACAATCATTTTAAGCAATTTCAAAGTAAAGTCACACTGTGCTCATCAGCCTCCAGCAGTGTTGATATTGTAAAAGTAAGACCCATTTCAAGCCCGTTTGCTCGGGCCTCATTTGCCAGTAACACACATCCCATCAACTGGAAAAACCATTCCACTCTCAAATAACTCCTGATGAGAAAATCTATCTCTTTCATCTAGTCTATTAACTTCCCTACAAGAGAGTGAGAATTGGCTGTCCAATTCCCGTTCTAAAATATTTGCACTAATGCGTGCTGACACTTTGGTAAATAGATTTCTAAATGTTCCCCATCGACCGTTAACTGCATTCAAGCGCCATTGTTCTGAAATAATACTAATAATAATGGTCAAGACTTGTGAGAATTGTTCAGCAGGAAGTATAGAAGTTAAATTACTCTTTTGTGATATAAGATATGGGATTAATATGAGTCCCACGAGGAGAAGCAAACAGATTAAAACACACAGCATTATGCTCAGTTTATGACTACTGTGTGAAAAAAAAAAAGCTTTACACTTTTCATGCAGTGCAAATGAGCTTTCGTCTTGAAGTAATTTGAAATGATTTTACTACAAATGGCTAACTTGAACTTGGATCGATCACACCACATACATATACCCTTGCTGCCACTACTGCTTGTTTTTTATTAGGACAACTTCACCACACTTTTCAACCTACCTTCATATAATTGGTCCTCACTAATGTTCATGATAAAATACCACAATTTCTTTCTACCCCGTCTGTGTCTCATAGGAGGGCTGAGGCAGTTCAGAAACTCGTCCACCAGTGACATCATCGTTAGGCAGATCTTTTTTTAAACAAGATTCTTTTGGAAAAATATTTTGATTTCATTATCGTGAGAACGATGGCTTCCATTTTCGCATTGCAACTTTTCAGGAATAGAAAGCATGCAGTTTCTATTAGCATGGATTCCCCATCGATGATGTCACTGGTGGACGGGTTTCTGAACTGCCCACAGCCCTCCTATGAGACACAGACTGAGTAGAAAGAAATTGTGCTATTTTATCATGATCATTAGTGAGGACCAATTATATGAAGATAAGTTGAAAAGTCCTTTAAGATAATAATTATAATTAATCTTCCACATGTCTTCCACTGTTTGGATTGCAATGACCATATGCCTCTTTATCCTTAGCCTTGATTTTTTTCCTCTGCACTACCCCTCCTCCTCTGCACTTCATCATCGTAAGCAAAACCACCATTGTTATTCCCTCCTGCATTTCAGTCTAGATCTCTCTGACATCACACTCCTCATAGTCTCTCTGATGGCCTGAGGCAGCCACAGGTGGAGGTGTGTGAGTGTGTACTGTATGTGTGTGTGTGTGTGCTTTGGGTATTACGCAGTGCTTGGTTGCTGTGGTGTGAATCTAGACCCTCAGGCTTCCATTGGTGTGAATTTCAGGGTAAGATTCTCAGGCTGGGGCTGCGCAGCTGCAGATCCCGGCACTGTGTTTAGAGTCTGTCATGAATAAGTGATGACATGGTAATACACAGCAGCTCAGCAAAGGAGACGGCTCTGCAGGACTTGATGATATTAGAATGCAATAAAAGGAAATCAGGTCAGGCCCCAACTGCCTCTGTTACTTCAAACTTCAGGAGCCAAATGTATAAAACTGTATATTTTAGGTGTAGACATATACAGTGTGTACACACAAAACAGAACAAAATCTGTTCCTGTGTGTTTTTTTTCCTGATGAATCTCAATCATGCTGAAATTGTGGCATAATTTTGAAGATGGCGTCCACGAAGGCTGCCGGGAGCTATGAAGAAGATGTGGCTTGCTTTTTTTGGCACCCTGTCCGTCTGCCCGTCCGTCTGTCTGTGAGCAGAACCTCTGCCCCAATTTTTTTGTTCAGCCTATTAGAGCACTACAGACGGATTTTTGCGAAACCCATTTCATTTTATTGCGACCACAGGTCGCAGTTTACTATGAAAACCTGTCAGTCTGTTCGTCCATCAGTCACGCCTCGTGACACACTCCATATATGACATATTCCATATGTTGATCTGACCTCATCAAACCCTGTACACTCAAGACACTTCCCCCGCTGCCACCCTTAGATTTCCATATATGGAGCTGACCTGTTCTGACATTCCGTATGTTGATCTGATATCATCAAACCTTGTACACTCAAGACATGCTCCATATATGGCCAGACCTCATCAAACCCTGTACACTCAAGACACTTTCCCCGCTGCCACCCTCAGATCTCCATATATGGAGCTGACCTGTTATTTTCCCGTTTTTAGAAATAGCACACTGACTGCACTGTGCAATGCAAACTAATAGGCGAGTGCTCTCCGGTGCGATATTTCCGAATGTTCAGGTGGTGATCTATCTGGTGCAGCCAATTCCCTGTTGCTTTCTTGAGCCTCTGCCTTGTTTGTTTACGTGCTGCTGCAGCGCTGCTTCCTGCTTGTAGTCTGACTCACGCCCGCAGCTATCCCACTTGATAGAGTGAGGACCGGTAGCGACAGCACCGCCCCCTGCTATAACTCTATGGCTGGAAGGCAAGAAGCAGCCAGGCCGATTCAACAGCGGTAGATTCGTTATTCAATACATTAAGCGAGCGGGTAAAATAAAATTTAAAACAAAATAAAAATATAAAATCGAATGAATAAATGATGATGCTACTTTCGAATGGCAATTTTAGCATTCGAATATTATATATTTTTTTCATTTTCGAATTTCATTCATATTATGAAATTCAGACAGCCCTACAGCACTCACCCAGCAGTCTGCTGTCACCCAGCAGTCTGCTCACTCACCCAGCAGTCTGCTGTCACCCAGGCATATGCGTGCAAGCGGCGAGGTCACTTCTCGCCCTCAGGGCGTCTTACTGGTATTACTACAGAGTATGCTGATACTTGATGGTATTTTGTTCAAAATGTTTGGACAAAATATCTTAAGTGTACTGTCCAAAATATGTGTTTAGCAAAAATCGGCATCCTGGTGGCGCTATAACAGGCCCATGTGAAAAATGTGGGGCAGAGGTTCTGCTGTGCTATATCCAGGGAGTGTGTGTGTGTGTGTGTGTGTGTGCAGTTTCGCTGCGATCAAGCCAAACGGTGCCAGAGAATGATCACAGACTGAAGGACACAGACGTACGGACAGGGTGCAAAACATAGTCTCTCCCCATGCCTTTGGCCTGGTGGAGACAACAATATATAAAATTGAGGTGAGCAAACTACATGCAAAGCCGCCTAACATGAATGAGAAGAGAAGAAAAAGTGAGCCAATGGAACGATACAAGAAAGTATGAATATATGGATAAAGGTTGAATCTGCCAGAGAGGAGATTACAGTGGGTTTTGCTGTGTAGTGTAAGGGAGACAGTGTCTCGCGAGGACGAGCAGTCGGCATTTGAAATTGTGCCAAGAAAGACTGAAACCCACCAAGGAAGCAAGGGAAGCAGAAGGTTTGGGATAGAGGAGAGAAAGAGAATTTATAATCGACACAGAAAGGCAGAAAGAAAGTTACTGTAGCTAAAGAAAAAAATAAGGGAGAGAGACATAAAGAGGAAGGAAGGGAGGACCCACACAAAGGAGTGAAGGTGATGAGTAGTATGGAGGGCTGATGCGTTGTGTCGACTACCAATGTGGGATGAGAGCTACAGAGTTGACGAGGACACGGTATCGCACTGCAAGCCAAATATCTTTGAAAACTCCTCAGAAAACAAAACTCCACAGTGAAGTTGATGTGTAGCTGAAACCGATACTGTGAGCCCTTAAGATACATCTGTACACTCATAATTAATGATACTTCAGAGAACAGAGCAGATGAACCACTTTTAAAATGGTTACATGTTCAAGAAAAATGAACAATCTAATTGTATTGTGTCAGTAATATGGAGAGGGAGAGGCTTGTGATTGCTTTTCAATTAGCCGCCAAATAGCTTCACAGCATGTCCCCGCTCAATATTTACATGTATTTATTTGGCGGCCTGTCGGAGGAAAGCCCATCTGCATTGCCCTCAGGCCTAATCCTATTGTATCCAAGATGGGACCATTGCAAGCCAACTATTCCACCATCACAACTGCCGTGAATCCCTTCACAACTCGTCTCTTTCCTTTGTGGTGTCATACAAACAATTTCATACACTAATTGCCTGACAGACAATTAGGCAAATATTTGACCAATTAAGAGGATGTAAATGTGGTTATATCTGTTAAGTTCTGTCCATGTTTTGTCTGTGTACTACATGCTACAGTCACATCACATTACTCTAATCTTTGTCTTCGGAAGGTCAGGGTTTAATAGCATAAATTACATGAATCTGGGACTAAAGCCTTATCCGTCTAATCTTCCATATCTGGCTATTTTATATGCTCTTTTTCTCTATGCCATGTGTGATCATTTTATCAACCTCATGTTTGTAGATGTATTCTGAAGCGGCAAGACAAATCTATATTCGCAAGACACCATGAATGTATCTCAGCCATGGTAATGGCTCGACAGCGTAGCTGGAATAAATGCCATGGTCGCCAATTCTTCATGGGCTGTCGCCGGGTCTGAGTCAATCATGTTCCTGTAACTCGTTTGTCTTCTCTGAGATATATCGGCTATTAGTGTACTCATTCCGCAGAACAAAAGTTATCAAGGGGTCAAATTGAAGAGTACACACTGTGTTTCACTCGCTCGCTGTCTCTCTCTCTCTCCTTCTCTCGTTAAATTTGTCAGTGTGCGGCGCTAGCTCATGTTAATCTCGTGCGGTAGTGTTTGAGCAGAGAGGCAGTTATTTCCTCTGAACACACACATACTGAGTGACCGCAGCGTTTGTTAGACTGACACCGGTATTAGTCTCTCCCTGTCCTTATGGGCTTTACTGACACCAGTTAACGCCTAGATGTTAGCTCAGAGGTGTGATGCAACCAGACACATTTGCCAAGATACGCACGCAAGCGCTTCATAGAGTGTCGTAAACGTATACAAGCATTATTGTGTTTTCCTGTACTTTCTACAAAATGCTAGATTTGATTTGAACTGATTTCACCACACCCTTTAATGTGTACCTCGCGTTTTCCCAAAACACTGCAGCATTCAGGATAATAGTGTAGTCCTCATACATAATACAGGCTATAACACCAAGGTGTGTGCAGCAGCTGAATAAATAGTTGATGTGCATATTTGAAACACTGTTTGCTCTGAGCCTTGTTAATGAGTGTGTTGTGTGGGCTCCTGTGTTTCTTATTTAAACAACACCCTCAGAGGATGGTAAACTGGGTAGCACTTAGGCTTGATTTTAAATGTGGCCGGTATTCAGAAGTGAATGGTGGACTAAACATATTTGAAAGTACTACGAACAGTAAAAAAAGAAAAAAGAAGAAGAAAACGAGCAAAGATCTCTTTAAGGCTCATTCATAGTCTGGATTTTCGGTGGTGAGGTGACCACAGAGAGAAGGGCTGGGGCGGTGGTGGTGGTTTGCTCTTCACCGCGGCTCGTGACGTCATGTTGTAGTTTGTTGGTCACCTCACCTCCGAAAATCCAGACTATGAATAACGCTTAAGAAGAAAAACCCTACTCCGTTACACTTTCCTGCAGACATGTACGGCATATTCAGTAGCACAGTGGGAGAAATAATGACACTTTCCCAAGCAAAACATATTCAAGTGACGGGAGATTATTGGCTTTTCCCTGATTTGTCATTCCAGACTCATCTCATGTCTCTCTCACATGCTGGTCTAAACCTGTCGTGCTCACTACCGTTATCAAATAGGTTTCAGAGGACGTCGTCAGCTATCCTGGACTGCCCGTCCATCATCTCACATCATCACATCATCTTTTTTTCATCCCACCTCTTCCTTTTTTATTTAAGATTTCAAGATTGACTAGAAATAAATTAACTGTGGGCCTAAAAGAGTACTTAACCGATGAAAAGGGCCTAATGATGGCAGACACCTCATTGCAAATGCATACAATATCAGCATGGATGGGATGAATACAAATAAAAATCATTCGGTAGGAATTCAAAGTGTAAGGGCTTTTCTCAATGCATTATTGAAAAGGTGGTGGCTCCTAGTGGGGGCTTAGTAATATGTGCAGGTTCATGAGCTGATTCCTGCTGCTGCACGACTCGAGTAGTATCATGTGGTGGTGCACACTTTGTACTGGGATATTATAATGAGGTGCAGGTATTTAGAATACATCAACCTTGAATGCAACGCAATCAGTCATTAGATTGGCCTCCGTATTGGTAAAAAAAAAGGAAATGATTTTCACATCGCTGACATTAAATCATGAGAATCGGTCCCAGAACAACTTTTTAATAGCGCCTTTCAGCCTTGAATATTAATTATTCACAGTTATCTGTGCGCAGCTAAGTATGAATATTTCTTTCTCAGCAATGTTTCCAGCCACACTTTTGAGTGCGCTGGATGTTTAAATAATGACCTAATGCACCAAAAGTGTGTTTTTTAAAATTTCACCAAGGGTAGTTTATTCCTCCCAGACATGTGCTACACGTGTTTGTGCATTTCCCACAGAACTGTCGTAGTATGTTGGCATCAAGTGCCAAGTTGATGGGCAAATCTCGTCAAAGTGTTACTTATTCACATTACTTTGTCTATCTGATGGGCACAGAGCATATTAATGAACATCCTTATACAAATACATACAGTAGGAGTTAGCAAGAATGTTGTTTAAATCCATAGTGCCTAGATCGCTAACAAAAACAGGAACATATGACGATATGCAATACAAATGCACTATTAGAGAAAACGGTTCTACTTTGCCCATTGCCTAGGTAAAAAAAACAACAGTTCTACTTTTGCCTTATGCCTTTGTTTGCGATGGATTGCGATAAGGTACTCCCTTATTGCAAGTGGTAGGCCATTCCAACATTTACTTCCCTTTACTGACATTTTGTCCAAATGTACAGTTTGCCTATATGGCACCTCACATTACCCTCTAGTGGTGGCCCTAGTAACAAAACCACTGTCATCCCCCCCCCCCCCCCATACAAATACAATAAATGCAATAATTCACAAACCCACTATGGCTGTATTGTGAGGGCCCATGACAATAAAGGACTAAACTACACTTCATAACTTGACTTTTTTTTTTTTTTTTTTGTTAAACTTAACAACCCAGTTACAAGTGGCTCAGTTCATATAATTAAGTATGCTTTTACTATTGTGCATCAAATGAGTTGAAAACTATTCTTACTGCCACTCTGAAGAAAGAATCCATCTTTGTCTTGTGGTGTTGCATATCTATACAGAATTGTCTTCCTTGTTCCTTTCAGGAATAAGTGTAACTGCACTAGCAAGCAGCGGGTTCCTCCACAAGTAAAGAAAAATGGAAATGAATCAAGGTGCAAAGTAGTTAGCTGCAGTAGTTATAAGATATCTCAAAAACGATGGATTGCCATGAAATTTTCTGTGCAGTATGCACCTTGATGCTCCCCAGATGATAGCATTTCCTCTAGTTCCTTAGGTACTTGGTAGCTTTTTATTCCCCACTTACCCATAAGTCAACTGGGCAGATTGCCATGAAATGTGCTAAACACATTCACGCTCTCCAGAGGTATAACCTTACAGGTTTGGTTACCACAATGTTTGTGTGAAAGAAGGTGTGCTAAATTGTATAATTGTGTTTTCTAATGCTATCTATTTATACTAGAGCGGTGCCCGTTGGAAATGCATGCCCCACCCAGTTATTATGCCTGTCCCTTTTATGCCCATATAGAGTTATTTCTCAGTCTATGCAGATGTCAGAACAGGCCAGCTCCATATATGGAGGTGTAGGGGTGAGAGCCTGGGCCCGGTCCAGAGCCTGGGCAGAGGCTTTTGTGCTGGTTATGGACAACGGGTGATCCGACGGCCTCGACACCGGGCACTGCACTCCCTGTGCTAGTGTGGAACGTGTGTGTAAAATTTGAAGTTAGTGGGGCGAATGGTTTTCGAGTTACAGAGATCTAGGGGTGATCAGTGCCCGCTGGGGGGTGATCAGGTGTGATTCATTTGCTAATTCATGGTGAAAAAAAGCATCACTGTGATGTCAGAATATCATTGTGATGTCAGAACAGGCCAGCTCCATATATGGAGATCTAGGAGTGATCTGGATTTGGGCCTTGTCCGGAGCCCGACAGGCACTGCACTCCCTGTGGTGGTGTGGATACTGTGGAACGTGTGTCAAATTTGAAGTCAGTGGGGCGAACGGTTCTTGTATTACGTGCGAGGACGTATTTTTTTATGAATTAAAAATGTAAATATACCCTTTTACATGATTAAATGTCCCCATCCTTTAATAATGCATTTGTAGTCAAATCTGTTCAAACCTAATGAGTTTGATAACATATTTCTCTTAATTTTGCCTGTGAATGGCATAAACAGAAAGTAGACACTCAAGTGTTTTTCTTCTTTATATTGAGACAGAAGGTAGACGAGGGACACAGGGAATCTACAGCTCCTCTCAAAACATTTGAATATTGTGTAAAAGTTCATTTTCTTCCATAATATAATTTAAAAAAGATAAACTTTCATAATTATATTCTCATTTCATTGTGCATAAAGTGAAGTATTTAAAACCTTTTTTTATCTTGATTTATGGTATTCAGCTCATGAAAAACAAAAAAATATTAGAATATTTTTTACGAGACCACTTGTTAAGTTGTTATGCACCAGTCTAGGGGCCTGAGACACAACATGAAATAATGACGCTCCCACCTTCTCCAACTCCCAAATAGAGGGTTTTAAGGCAATTAAGATTGAAGCTTTAAATACATCAAAAAAAGAACTAAACCAAAATAAATCCTTTAAAAAAAATAAAAAAATAAAAAAAATAAAAGCAAAATACAAGAGCTTACCTCCTTAACATAACCATAACTCAAAATAACTACTAATAAGATCACTTGACTCAAATCAACAAACGGCAAAGCAACGAAATCATATCTAACTGAACATAACAGAAGGAGTGTGGTGGCCAGTTGGGAGAAGAGGAAGACAGGTCCCTGCATGCTGCACTCTGTTCTGCTCTCCTTTTTATATAGAGAACTTCAATCATCATCAGCCTCTCTGAATGGCTGCAGTGCTCATGAACGCTCCCCACCAATCACTGGCTGTCTGGAAGTGTCTCCTCCAATCACTGGCTGTCTGGAAGTGTCCCCTCCAATCACTGGCTGATCACACGTGTTTTGTATCCAGTCACACCCACATTCTCACGGTCTCACCTATATCTGGCACATGCACCACTTGCTTTCCAGGACCAAATCATGACTGCATACCGGTACATTAATATACTAATTCAGATGGTTGACATTTCTCGATTAACAAATATTTGTAGTGGTCTCGTAAAATATTCGTTGAGATTTTTTTATTTTATATTATGCCATAATCATCAAGATTAAAACAAAAAAAGGTTTTAAATAGGCTACTTCACTTTATGTGCAATGAATTGAGAATATGTGAAAGTTTCACTTTGAATTATATTGCGGAAGAAATTTAACTTTTACACAATATAAAAGTTTTTTTAGAAGGAGCTATATATCCATCTAAACACACAGGAATACCCTACAGTATATCCCTAGAGTCACCTATATCCCTAGAGTCACCTAACTCTGATTTCACATGCTGATGCTTTCCTAAAGCATGGTAGAAGTGACCAGCGTGGACAACATTGTTGGCACCCCTCATCGGCTCCTTCATTTGTCTGTGCATATTTATTTTAGCCTAACCAGGATGCGTACCACAGCCCCTAGTGCTCCCCCAGCGCTCTCTGAGTCAACATGTGTGATTGTTGAGGGGTTTAACCAACCCTCCAAGCAATTTGTTGCCTGGGATGAATTAATCTAATGAATTGGCTTGGGTCAATTAGATCGAAGTCTCCAATTCTTTGTCTTTCGTATCTGGTATGTCGTGCTAAGTGCACACCTTGTCATGGCGATACCATTAACCCCCCCTCCCCCTGATGTCAAGGGAGGAGAGAGAGGATACATACAACTAGGAGTCTCCTCTCTCACAGCAGCTCACAACAACCACAGTGCTTGTGCCTTGTGGTTAATGGTGATTGATGGTAATATGTGTGTAGCAGGCTTTTGGGGTGTGGGACACATTAATTAGTGGCAGGTCAGAGGTCATTATTTTCGTAGCAATTATTCTTTTGGCTACAGTGACATCACGCCTTGGTATATGCGAACTGTGCTGGAGGTGCAAACCAAGGTACTTATTGTGCGGATTTGACGTCCCCAAAAATAACGTTTTGAGGGGCACAAGCCCCTCCTATGCCCAGCTTTGTGTATTTGTACCATGGAAATGATTTGATTGGCTGAGCATGGAATGTGATGTATGATGATAAGAGCACCCGTCACTTCACACGAGTGATTATTTTTATTAATAACTGAGAAGCGTGTTCATTATTATTTATATTTTTGAGGGGCTAACCCTCTTATGTCCAGCTTTGAGTATTTGTGTAAACACAAACATTGAAGACAAAAGTGTGTAAACACAAACATTGAAGACAAAAGTGAGGACGCAAATTGTGATTGGCCGGAATGAGATGATGTATGATGATGTACGTATGTATGATAAGAGCGCCCCACACTTCACACAGGTGTGTTTTTTTTATAATTACTAAACCAATTTGTCAGTCTGTGTCCCATTTTATACGTTGTTTTATACGATGGTGTCATATAATGAAAATTATATATATATATATATATATATATATATATATATATACAAAAGTGAGGGCGCAAATTGTGATTGGCCGGAATGAGACGATGTATGCTGATAAGAGCGCCCCTCACTTCACATGGGTGTGATTTTTTTTAATGTGTATTTATTTCATTGTAATACACACAATAAAAAGCAAGGCTTTTGCACACCTACAGGCGATGACGCACACACACACAGCTTATCTTCAAACTGATCCGTGGCACATTTGCTATGTCAAAGACATTTCTCATACAGGGAGCACATTCTGTAGATTGAACAGAGAAAGTGATACCTTCAGAGTTCAGAGCACAATTACCAGCCTTGCCACATGGCCTAGCCAGTGCATGGACGGAAAGAAGGCATCTCTGCAGATTAGCTCTCCTGCAACATCCATTTATCCACATTTAGCTGCGAACAGAAAAGGTTAGGTTTCACCTCGACAAGTAAAGTAAATGTTTCTGGGTTTCTATACACCTGGGCTTGGGTTGGGTTCCACTGTGATTTTCTCATAGTACCGGTAGTCACCCTTTAAACAGGGCGCACGCACGCACACGTGCTGTCCAGGTGGCCACATGTCCCTAGTTGTCCAAGTGCAGAGTGTGTGTGGAACTGATGAATACTGGGCGAGCAGTCACGTCAGACTATTTAGGTGCCAGGCTATTGGTTGTCAGACTATTGGCTGTCGGACCATTTGGGTGTCGGACTAAAGGCTGGCGGACTCTTATTGGGACTTAGTACATTGGCTACCTTCGCAGCCCGTTCTGATAGATAAACAAAACAGCAGAAGTGCTGTTTGGAAATAGCCTGGTTTCCAGCTTGATCACTGCACTCCGTGAATCTGTTCTGTCAATTTGAAGTGACAACAAATGTGTGTGTGTGTGTGTGTGTGTGTGTGTGTGTGTGTGTGTGTGTGTGTGTGTGTGTGTGTGTGTGTGTGTGTGTGTGTGTGTGTGTGTGTGTGTGTGTGTGTGTGTGTGTGTGTGTGTGTGTGTGTGTGTGTGTGTGTGTGTGTGTGTGTGTGTGTGTGTGTGTGTGTGTGTGTGTGTGTGTGTGTGTGTGTGTGTGTGTGTGTGTGTGTGTGTGTGTGTGTGTGTGTGTGTTATATATTTGAGTAGGTTAGACCGGATGCATTGGATATCTGAATAGAAACCAAGATGATAATAATAGCTTGGATTTATATAGCGCCTTTCATGAACCCAAGGTCGATTTACAAAATGAACAAACAAACGAACCTTGATATGAAAATGGTTGAAAACCACTGATTTAAGGTATATTTATATAAAGAAATATGCGATTAAATATTTTAATCGATTGACAAACCTAATTTATATATTTCTTTCCTTTGTGATCCTGTCATAATAAATCCTCTACCTACAACACACTATCTACTGTAAATTATTGGCTATTAACTGCTACTTCTACGATAACTCAATACCAAACGATGCACGCTCAAAACAAATGTTCCTGACCTGGTGGAGACCTGTGGTCTGAGGAGAACTTTTTCTAGTTTTGTCTCTTCCTCCTCTCTTAGAGGCAATCTCTTTGAACTACACATCAGTGTGTCCTTCAGTCTTATGGCGGATATCCATGCCCTATTCTTGTACTTTATCTCCTCCACACTGCTTCATATCTTCCCACTTAATGTTATTTTAAAAAGAAAACTGCTCACATAACACCAAGCAGGTCATAAAAGCACTTGCCCATCGGGAAAGTACAGGTCATTTATTTTCTACTTGCGCAAAACAAAGTTCATGCTCACATTGTTCACACATTGTGAACATGGAAACCCCACTGCGGTTCCGTTACAGAGGTGAACATGTAAAAAAGGGTTCAAAAAATAGCAAACATATCAAAGAGCTTGTAGATTGGCTATTTGTGCGTGTACCATGTTCGCTAAGAATTATTGATAATCGATAATTTATAGTTGCAGCCCTAGTCTCGTGGAAATCCTACACACAAAGAAGACTCAATTTGACTTTTGCATGCTTGTTTTGCATGATGGTAGCCTATGTGGGTGCAGACTGGGGGATTACAGTATATATACAGTAGTATAAGAGGATCCAAGGAATATTTTATCATCGGAACACTGAACTGGAATGACCCTGGCACTGCAGTCTGAGAATACATAGCACCGTGCCACATTGCGATTGCAGCGCAATTCTCTCAAGCAATCTATCTGGAACCGGAACGTATTTGTATATATGTGCAGAGAGAGGGAGAGGGACTTTGCCTGTGTCTATTTCTATACGGTTTCAGAAGGATCTGTCTCAGTTTCTCTGTATTTGTCTGGGGGCCACAGCCTCTATGCCACGATGTGGCCGCTTTGCTGTTTGCCGCCTTGCGTTTGTTTGGCAACAGCAGACGGTCTCACGGCGAGGCACCGAGCTAGGCCGCTGCTGTGGTGGTGTGCGGCTGCTTTCACTGTGATGAACAGCCCATCGTGCTGCAGCTGAAAGGCCTGGAGGGGGAGAACGAGGAAAGGAACCGGAGAGAGTTGGGTCAGCGGAAAGGAATGGAGGAGGAAGGAAATGGTGACTTATAGAGGGATGTGTGATAAATGACCTGGGCAGGAAAATACCAGAGGAAGAGGGGTATGAGTATGCGCTGATCTATGCCTGTGCATTTGTGTGTGATCGGGACAGATGGCGGTAAAGTTGGACCCAATGTTGTATAGAATAAGCTGTTCCGCATATTTACATTTAATAGGCTGACAAATTACGCTTTGGCCAAGATGGTCTGTGAGTTTACCAGGATATAATCTTGACTAATTCTTCTGGCTACACATGCATCATGTCCTAGTATGAGCGAATAGTGGAAGGGGATCAATGTCACGTGATTCCTTGTTTGCCCCTGCAAAAACCCTGTCTCAAAAATATGATTTTTGGCAGAATCGCAGAAAGTTTCGAATATTTGGCAGTCCCGTTTGGCTGTTTTTGTTTTTAAAGCCATTTAAGACTGAGGCAGATTCTAAAAACGCCTTCTAAATACTGAACTAAACTGTCTGAAAATGTTCAAATATTAATCTAATAATTACAAAAATGTTATGCGGCTAATATACTGTACAAAACATGGCAACAAGAACCCCAAAAGGCGTTCCCGTCCTGAAGGGGTAAAACACCAAAAGGGGTTCCCGTCCTGAAGGGGTAAAACACCAAAAGGGGTTCCCGTCCTGAAGGGGTAAAACACCAAAAGGGGTTCCCGTCCATCCTGCGGCCAGCCCGTTTGGACAAAAGTATACCTAATACAATGTGTATGTACATCAAAATGTAATGTTGCAACATATCATGCACCATGCACATCATGCATGGCTGTCTGCATAAGAACCATCAGGGCAGTCAGTGCCTCACGTCAAGGCAGTGCCTCACGTCAAGGCAGTGCCTCACGTCAGAATGTACAAAGCCCAGACCAGTCGAGATCACTGTCAATGCTTCTGTTTTTATATACTTTGATTATTATCCCACCCTTTGGGAGAGACAACTGAGGGCAAAGACAGAGCAATCAAAGACAATATCCTTAAATATCCAATATCCTTTAGGGATGTTATTGAGATGATGTACATGTACATTGAAAGTAGAGGTGCTCCGGTTCCAGGTTTTTTGGGGGACCCATACCGATTGCTTTTCTCAAGATCGGCCGATACCAATCTTGTGCGTAAGGGGAACATTTTTATATTTCCAAAATTATGTCAAACCCTGTGTGTGTGTGTGTGTGTGTGTGTGTGTGTGTGTGTGTGTGTGTGTGTGTGTGTGTGTGTGTGTGTGTGTGTGTGTGTGTGTGTGTGTGTGTGTGTGTGTGTGTGTGTGTGTGTGTGTGTGTGTGTGTGTGTGTGTGTGTGTGTGTGTGTGTGTGTGTGTGTGTGTGTGTGTGTGTGTGTGTGTGTGTGTGTGTGTGTGTGTGTGTGTGTGTGTGTGTGTGTGTGTGTGTGTGTGTGTGTGTGTGTGTGTGAGAGAGACGAGGAAGGGGAGAATGTTTAGGCCCGTCACAAAGATGCCAAACGATGTTATACTACATATCTGACTTTTATACCACTTACTGTAAATTATATAAAATACCAATTCTGATCTGGTAAATTGACGGTCACCGATGGTGTCATCGGCAGATCGGAGCACCTCTACAGGGACTTTGCACCATACAACTGGCCACTGGAGTCTTATCAGCAGCAAGCTTGGTGGACAGCCTATCCTTTGTTGTTCTTTTATGTACAGTAGCGTATAGCCCGATGAAAATATAGCTATTATTTGGTAATCCATGATATACAGTATGAGAGCCAGAGGGAGAGGTAATAAATCCTGCTCTAAATCTGTTTTGGCAAATGGAGAATCAAAATGAAGGATGAGAAATTACTGTAGAGTGTTGAAAACAAATAAAGTGAATATGGCCTGCATGGTGAGGAGATATTGGAAAATGCCAATGTGCGGATGGCGAGAATGATTCCCTCTTCTGCTCATCTCCCTCGGGGGGTGGGGGGGGTGGTGTGTGTGTGTGAGATATGATGATTACCATAAAGGAGACTAAATCTATCTCTGACTGTAATGGCTATGGCATCATTGGGAAGCTATAGTCTCTTCCACCCAGCTGATAAAGTCTACAAATATGAACCTTTTCACATATTGTTCTTTCTATCAAATTCAGGCTCACACACAGATTGCCTAAGGCTAGTTCGGATGGATAAGAATAGTAGGAAAATTCAATTTGTTTTGCGTGTGTGTGCGTGCGCGCGTGTGAGAGCGCTTATGTGTCCATGCAGTTCAACGTGAAGGAAGTTATAGTCGATGATATTTGGCATGTGATCAATATTCAGTTCAAGGAGTTCAAGGGTCGCTCTCTGGAGAAATATAGAACTTTGTTATGGATCTCTGGAGCTCAAACAAACAATAGCGCTGCATTGATTTCTGACTCAATTTCTGAGGGAGACATTTTCTTAATGTCACATGAAGTGCATTTGTGGAATGTATTCGATTATGTATCCTTTTAATGTCTCATTTTTTGCAACCCATGGAAGGCTGTGTAACCTGCTGCTGTGAATTACCACAGTTTTGTAAAAATACAGCTGACTGCCTCTGACTTTATGACTTTATACGCACGCACGCACGCACGCACGCACGCACGCACGCACGCACGCATGCAAGCACGCACGCAAATGTGTGCATCGATATTCCCTATGGCCTATGCCCTATGCGTTCCACATTGGCAAATGTGTTGTTATTATATGGGCTTTGGGGAGCAGAGCTGACAGGAGAAGATTGGAGAGGAAGCCAGAGGAGAGTTTTTGTGTTTGCGTTGTGACCAAGCCCCCAGAGCATCTGGCCAACGTTGAAGCCGCCCCAGTCTACTGGCCAAAGCTGGAACTGCAGGCTGGCAGTTTTGCCCGTGCATGTAGCACGAATAAAGAGTGCACAGCTGGGGTTTAACACACAGAACGCTTGTTTATGAATCTATTCAGGCGCGTTCAGGCGAGTGTTCAAATCGAGGAAGTAGAGCGTTCTTACGGATCCTTCAGTCAAACACCACTGAGCAACTTCCATTGAAATGAATAGATGGGTGCGGGTTGTCCGGTCTCTACATTATATATTACTCTATGGTTGTCACACAGCAGTGTGGGAGTTCCCATAAACCATGTGTCATTCTGCAGCAGACACGGGTTCAAACCTTTAACAGACAGGGGTTAAAAGGTTTGAAACTTTTTCTAAATAAGTCCTGAACTTCAATAGCAGGAGATGGTACACTGGCCACCAGCTGGGGTTCACCACTACCAGCACCCCCCACAAAGCAGCTCCCCATTGAGCCTTTTGTACACTGTAGACTAGAGAGAAGATAAGTAATGTGGATAAGCAGCAGTGGCAGGTGACCTTCAGTGTCTGGCCTCAATGTAGGATGTCATCCCTGGAATCCACCCCAGGGAACACATGTCCTTTAGTGGGAGAGACATGCCAGCTTCTCCCCAGACAGCAGGTTTTAGTTACATAATTACCTGTGCATACAGGTAACTGTATTGTGTGCCAGGGCTTAGTGTTAGTTAAAATAGTTGATCTCCAACCTCACAACGTTGTGGTGCGTGTCATGGCGCAATGTGCTGTGAGCTTGTAGATCTTCTATTTTTGGTGCATGCAACCAAGTATATAAATTAAGCCTCATGAGTTAATTTTCCTTAAGGGGAAATTAGCTTCCTTTACCTGTGGTCCTGCAGAGCTGCATTGTATGGCCTCCAGATTAATTCACAAGACGAATAATGTAACGAAATCTTTGATTGAACTGATTCCCGTCCAAGACTTCAGTGCAGCCACTCCAGCCAGTCTTTTAACACCACATGGGTTTTATCAGCAAAAACATGGCTGGCTCTTGGTGGTTCCTTCCTTGTTAAGGACCTTCTCTCCTCCTGGCTCTCTCTTCCACTTTACGATCCAAAATTGATGCCAAAGCTAGCCCCCGTGGACTCTCTGGATGCTGAGAGACTTTGAAGTGGGAGAAGTTTGACAAAACGCCCTGAGGCAAATATTTCATGGGGGCTATGGGGAGGGAGATTCTCCCTGTATTACACCAGTCCTTCACAAAAGAAGGACATCAGGAAAAGTTTCTGGAGGACAAAGGACATATTGTGTGTGTGCGCTGTGTATTGAATTTCAAGTTAGGTTAAGAATTAAAATAACACACGTTCTCTAGCTATTGAGGTATGGTTCTACATTTTCCGTGTTGTCATTGTCTGTTAATTGGCTTGGTTCTGAATTGGCGTACACCGTACATGATGAGATGACATCAACTCAATCAGTGCTATCATAGTCCACATTATGTCCTAAATTTGCTTTGATTGGATAAATCAGTGTTTCACATTAACTAACCTGCACCATGATCGCTATGTACTCTGTAGTAGAACTCTGTAGTTTCGCACTTCTCAGCCAGGGAGCAGAATGCCCATTGACCCCTACTAACAGCTTCCACAGACAGTGAGAGTAAGAGGAGCTATATAGCCTAAGTACAAACATAAATTTAACCAATGAAATTATTGCCTTTTAAATTCATGCTCTCTGTATAATCCAGAGATCCCCACAGTAAATGGTAGTGAGTCTTGAAGTTGCCTAAAGTAGCATAGAAAACCACTATGATATTTTTCTTAATATCTGTGAACAATAACTAAGTGATTTAGGAAGATGAATCATTTCTAAAAACAAATCACTCGCACAGTGCCTCTTTTTCATGAAATCTGGAGAATAATTTAGATAAACCCATTGTTTACTTTGCACATTCAGTCAGATTATGTATACCGGTAAGCACAAAGCCCTCAAGGCGATGTCTTTAGCGCCACATTGTGTTATTCGTCTTCATCAATGATTTCTGATGAGTAGAACTCAAGGCTCTCTAGAGTGTGAATATTTAGTCACATTTTGCAGCCATTTCCAGGTGTGGCTAAAATGCATAATGATTCGCACACATGACATGCAATATGTAGTGTTGAGAGGTTTTTCTTCAAGTTCACACACATTCAGATATTATAGGTCACATTCATACTTCATACTTCGCAATTATGTATTTTGAACTAAGTTCTAAGATGAAGCAGTTCATGTTCACTTTTTTTCAATTTTTCCCTCCTATATACAGGTTTAATGTTTGTTTTTAGTTAAACTCTTTAGTTAAACAAACTCTAAAAACGCCATTGACAATGAAGGGAAATTTACGTAATCTTGTCCCTAACACAAATTAAATGCCTTAACAATAAAGAAAGTTTAATGTTTGTTTTGTCTGTCTGTTTTACATCACCATTATATCACCTAATCATAGCAACATGAGTTAGACTTTAATATATTAGCACCCCTCATTTCACACAGGTGTGATTTTTTTTAATGTATTCTCTCTATTTTTTCAATAGAATGTCCTACCCATCCATCACCAGCATCCAATCATCATTGTCACTGCCCCCTTCCTAAATTAATTACTGTATTCTACAATAGAATGACAGACAGATTACCTTTTGAACAAAACAATGTGAGTATATATATCACTAAACAATGTCACATATTATGCCTAATATAATTATGATTTAGGACTGTTGTGTATGTTTTACCCCTGTCATTATCGGTGTGCTGCATGAATGAAAACAGTGATTTTGAGAACAATTATTCAGATGTGAGGTCCAGATGTTTTGACTGAAACATGAACAGCTGGTTAGAGCAGCAAGCTGCAGTGCACCAGCATGTGACCTCAAGCAAGTCCACCTCAAAATAAAAAGTTGGGTTGTCTGGACTCATGTCAACTTGTCAAGTACATTCATTTGTTCTTTGCTTTCTTGCTATTGAGAAACAACAAGTGTTTTTTTCACCAACTTGCAACAGTGAGTGGCATTGTTAACTCTTGCGGGAGTTAGTGACCTGTTTCTTTCCATCTCACTCAAAGCACTAATACAGGCTTATGTTGGTTCAGCACAGCATGTATTACACTTCCACCTTGTGGGACAAAGAGGTCTAATTGCCTCCCCAGTCTTTGCGATTCCCTTAAATATACTCCAGCTTCTCTGACTGGCCAAATAAAATTCCCTACTCATGGGCCTATTCCATTGTGAGTTGAGAATGGCAGCCGAGGCAGTGCAGTTACTAGATGATAAGGTTTGCACTAGTGCACATATGGAGCAAGCGGTAGCTCTCCCCGAATATTTACCAGCCCTGTTTGCTGCTCCAATATACGCCTGGCCATGTAAGCCAGTGTTTCTCAACCATTGGTCCACAGACCTAGTGGTCCATGGACTGGTCTCTGGTCCTTAGTTTTTCTCTGCCAGGGACTATATATTTCTGCATTGACAGAGGTTTTCAATGTCTACTGATGTCTAAACTGTATTAAAAATAAAGGTAGACAACACCCCAGGAAGATTCCTCACCCTTGAACCATAGGCTTTCGTCCAGAGATTTACAGACAGGTGTCAAAGTTGCAGGTTCCATGCTCACGTGCCAGTCACCCACTTCTACTTACCCTATTGTGATGTACAGGCCTTATATATGAGGAATCGGAAGGAATATAAGAGGGAATCGGTAAGGAATCGGAAATGTTAGAATGGCTTCCATCATTATGGAGAACTGCAAGTTTTGAAGTGATCAAATCTTGTAAGCAATGTCCCTAACAATGGAGGTGGAGATCAAGAACTAATTTTGAATTGTTCCCAATGTGTAAACATCCTTTTCACTTGCCAACTACCTGGTGAGGCATGGGTCTTTTTTTCTGTTTTTCCTAGTAGTTGATCAAAGGGTCTCATACTTTAATCATAGCCCCTGAGAGCTAAACCCTGTGTTGCCAACAACTGCAGTTCTGCACAGCACCAATTATTTTTTAAGAGGCATGCTCTTGCTGCTTCTTTCCGTTATGCACCAATGCTAGCCAGCTGGCACTGAACGCATCGGTCTTCATACAGATGGGTGGTTATTGCCGTCTTGTGACAATCAGACATTTCATGATGTAAGCTTAATCACTCGATGGCCTTTTTCCAGCTCTGCTGAAATAAACGCAGGTCCTGCATTCTTGACCCCCTGGTGATGTATGTGTCGGTGTGTGAAATGCCTTCCATCCGTTAAAGCACAGCACACCTTCTGCACCAGAACTGAAATGGAGGTGTACCACTGTGTTTTGAGCTTAACCCCCATATGGCCACCCTAATTAACAGTGGATTGTGCCTTCTACCTGCACTATTCATATTTTTAATTCATCATTGTAATGCCAATAGAAAAATCCGTGATATACACACTATATCTCCTTTCCACGAGGCAATCCTATAGTATTAGACACCCAGTCCTGATGGTGGCAGTAACTTCACCATTATGCTGATTTTGACCGAATGTCATTTCCAGTTAAACTAATCAAGCCCCGAATATCGCATTTTACGCAGCTATGCACATAAAGACCGCGCGTGAGGATTTCGGACGGTTTTAGGTAGAGGACATCGGCCGTTAGCCAAACATGCTAAAAGTTGCTACTTTATTTAAAACAAAGCCCCCAATTATAGGGAATAAAACAATTACGTCAAAGGTAGTGGGGGATTAATTAATTCACTACGTCAATAACGTCAAGGTCAATAAGAGGGTTAATTGCCTACGCTTATAAACGTAGCTATGCTATTGGGACCTATTTATGCCAGCTATGCGTATAAGCGTAGACAAGCGTTTAATCCATATATGAACGCGCCGTCCGTCTGTTTACCTTTTAGCATTGCTCCGGCTAGTATAGACCTCCGTCCCCATCAGCGATGCGATTTTTAAATCCAGCTCCGTTGAGCCTCCATTATAACCCGATTTTCAAAGCGCCGTATCTCCAAAGGTTCGAGAGCTGTCCATGGTGCGCCGCCGCGCACCCGGAGATCGTAAATCATTTGTGAGTTTGTATCGCATCGCTGAAAAAATGTACTGCTAGCTAAAGGCTGTGGGCTAATGCCAGTGGTGTTGTTCCCCTTCCGGAGGCCCCCACCTTCCTGTTTAACCCGGAAGGACAACAAGCTCTGTATAGTGGGCCTGGACGGGCGGCATATGCTGCAGTAACAGCATGCTAACACTAGGGGCAGCAAAGGAGTTAACAATGAATTTAGGATATGGTTTATATGATTGTCTAGTATAGTAGCTGAGAATGGTTGGTTCAACTTGGTTGGAGACTGCCACATTAACCGTCTCTAGCACCATCCTGACCTCACTCCATACTATCTGTATCTAACCATCCTCACCATTTCCCTCTTGTCCTGTGCCCACACCCTCTGCCTCTCTCTTGTGTTCTCTCCCTCTTCTTCCTCTCCTTGCTCTTCCTTGTCCTCCTGATCCTACTTCTTCACAAACATCCTATGAAGTAAAACAATAAATGAAACAAATAATAAGCAACACTCATCAAGAAAGTAAATGTTAATAGTATTTTTATTCCCCCCTTTTTCTGGTAACATTTCCCCCCAGCATAGGGGACATTGGGGTTCATGTGGTTATAGCACATCTTTTCATTTTACTGCTCACCTGAGCAACATTAACTTCTTGCTCTCCCATTGAGGTTAAAGCCTCATGTGATTTACTATCCTAAATAAGCAGATCCTGTTTTGTATGGGTTTTAAGCTCAAACAGATGGGTTTAATTTACATAAATGAACACCTACAACAAGAACACAATGTATGCACTACAATAAAACTGAACGCTTGCAGTCATAGATCTAGCTTGCTGTTTCTTTCCAAAGCAAAGACCTACAGTAGCAAGCCCATCACTATAACTGCACTTACATGAGCATTTGGCTTGAAAAATGAGTCAATATTCGTTTGTCTTTTCCTTTTGTGCATCCTGTATTGTCTTTCTGCAACAACAATGAGAATCTTGCACAATGTCAAACTCAGTGGATGTCGCGAGCAAATCACTAACCAGTGGCGTCATTAGGCTTTATCAGCCATGGGTTCTTAGTTAGAATGAAAGGGGCCCTGTACACGCACGCAAGCGTAGCTGGAGTGCGCGGAAATCGGTTATTTGTCGGGTAATTTGGACCATTTGGGACGGTTCTGGCGCGGTTCTATAGTTACTTTGGCCAAATATTTACCTACTACAAGCTCATTCATCAGCAGCATCTCATATGCTGCAGTGCAGAATGTGAAAGAACTTTCTTATCAGCAGTTACTCACCCAGTGCTGAAATGAAGGATGTAAGGACATACTTGTGTTGGTTACAGAGAGGGTAAATATGAGGTTTTGGCCCAAAGTCTGAGTTTGAGGGGGCTCCCGACAGCCGGCCGTGGCTTCCTTCTCCCATCACTGACGGGAGGAGGAAACGACGGCCGGCCGCCGGGGGCCCCCTAGTGGGGGGCCCGTGGGTTGACAAAACCTGCGCATGCATACAGATATACTTGTGACATCATGGTCACCACTCTTATTGAGACACTGTATGCCCTATTATACAGCCACTGTTTAAGAACAACTCGTCTACATTGTAGAACGTCATGCCATCATGTTTGACTCTGTACAGTTAATTCCTATTATTCTCCGTTTCTTTCTGCATCTGTTATGAGTATGATGACTCAGATCCCCCCCCCCCCCCCCCCCCCCCATTCACGAGTTACACAAGTTAATAGATTGTAGAACAGCTTCCCTCCCAATAACAAGTTACACGAGTTACGTTTTCATTGTTTAATTCACATTTTTAATACGTTTTAAGACTTGGTTTCCATCGGACAGAGTGGGATAGGTGACACGTTTTGATGACGTCATCAGAAAAACATCCGTCGCACCTCCATGTAAAGGGTTCTGGGAAATTGAGGCCCAATGCATTTCAATGGCGGCGGTGGTGCGCAGCGGGCGCGTTCCTCCTCCGCTCTGTTGTTGTGATCGCTACTTTGGATTATTTTTCAACACTACGACAAAGGATCATTTTAAAGCGGATTTTCATGAAAAGGAACGATTATGTCGGTGCGGTCGTTCGTGGTTAAAATCCAGTTGAAATCCAAGCAGTGAACGTGGCATTGCGATTTAATTAATTCTGCAGTCAAACTGTTAATAAACTTTAGTTTTGATTTTGACAGTAAATTTAGTTTTAGTCTTTTGAATATATTTTCATTTAGTTTCATGTTTTAGTGTTAGTAGTCTAGTTTTAGTAGACTAAATCTACAGTTGATTTGTCGACTAAGATGTATTTTGGCAGGCCTTGATGAGTGTAAATCTGCTATTTTCAGCATGCAACCAAGCATAAAATGACTTTTAGTTGTACTGGATCTCTTCTCCACTAGTCTCTTAATTCGTAACATTTTAGTCTAATTTTTATTTGATGACAAGATTGTCAATAAAGTTCAGTGTTAGTTTTAGTCATCGTTGCTTGGTTTATATTTAGTTTTCGTCAGTGAAAAAAGGTAATTTCATCTTATTGTAGTTTTAGTCAATGAAATGAACACTGGTCTGATGCTGCCTCTTGTCATCCTGTTCTCCGAGATTGAATCATCACTCACAAACCGTAATTAGCTCTAATTGAGGGTGGTGAGCCATTTGTTTTGATTTGTGACGTCGTATACATAACATTCCAACCCACATTTCAAAGGGGGGCACAAATAATTGTCTGCAATTTGACATACAGTATACTGTAGATTCAAAGACACAAACTTTGGGGGGATTATTTAAAAACGTCCTTACATATGATTTATTTAACTGTAATCTCCCACTTAGTATTAGGGTAAACACTGTATATTTTGGCTATTTAGAGATGTCCATGTCAATTGTTTGTGCTGTTATGTTTATTGAAATTGCAACTAGCTTCACCTACTGTAGCTTCTGCTGACACTTTTCTTGAAAAGAAAGAGCAAAATCTGGGCTCTTTCACACAAATTCATTTAAGGGGCATACATTCACATAAAAAACATCCATAATGCAAATTAATTAAAAAACATAGATAACAAATGTGATAGGAATCTTCTAACATGGAAATAGCTATATTTTCAAATACAATTCATCATGACTGCTCAGATTGAGCAGTAGTATCTGTAAATTATTTTCCAAACTGCTCAGCCTCCTTGAAAGATCCATCATCACCACTAGCCTGAGGACGTAACCTGTACACTCACTGTCACAGCCTGGTCAAACAGTGCACTGTTGGGAGACAACATAAGCTGCTAATAGACTTAAAGTAATTAATTGGTCCAAAAACATAAACCAATAAAAGTAAGAATCTGTACATAATGGCTTGACACGTGTGATTTGTTTGATCTATGTTGACATAATTAGATGTTTGACTCATCAATAACGGAATCTCTTTACGTACGTCTGTTAATCGCGTATCTTGAGAACCGTCCGACTGACCGACTTCGAACTTGATTTGCACATCGCCACCGAGTATTGTCTCTTTGCAGTGGCCTGTTATCATTTGAATGTCATGTCTAAGCACAGCCATTGTTAGTCATTGTTTTGAAAAGGCTGTGTCTGTATAGATTAGTGTTCTGTATACATTGTATCATTTCATATTCTCATCAGGCCATTTCAATGGAATCCTCAGGGACCTCTGATGTGACAGGCAGACAATCGAAGCGTCCATCTCTGCCATTCTTGTTGCTCTAAGAATGGCCATGACAGACATGAATGAGCACTTAAAAGTCCCTAGATAATACATTCCATTCATGAATAAATCTGGTTGGTCTCCGTGTTTTTAAATTCACATAATGGAGCATAAATGGGCATAAAAGGGACACAGACACAATAACTGGGTGGGGCATGCATTTCCAACTTGCATCGTTCCAAGTAGGCCAGTGCCCAACGTGCACCGCTCTATAGTGTATATACAATTTTCAGGCATGAGGGGATTACCTACAAATAGTGCCGACATCATGGCTAACATTGTTGTGTATTAGCCCGTCTGACACCTTGATCAAGATAAGACTAAGAGCAACTGCACGTATTACTATTATGCAGCCAATACAACGACTACTGCACAGCTAAATGGAAACGGTGCAAGACCAGGCATGCACCAGCGCCGGTCGGGGACAAATAAATAAATAGACAAAGCATCCCCCAAAGGGAATGTGACATTCAGACCCCCCCCCCCAGCCTATGGTACGTGATGAAAAACTATATTTGGCCATAACGCCTAGCAATAGCTACCAAGAGGTGGATTCAATGGTTTTGGTCAATGCACATGTATTTACATGTATCTCATTTAATTTCCTGCTACATTTCGCTATTCAATTAACTTTGTGCCCTGATATGCTCCCAGTTGGAGAACTACTGTAGATGGTTTTCAGCGAGGAAAGGGGGACATGTCAGTTTTGGTTGGCTACATTCTGTGGCAGATTCATATCCCCTGGGTCCAGGGACCTCCTAACCCCATCTCACCCCTGTGTTCATCTCATTGCCAGAGCTATGTCGTGGTCTGACCACCATGGCCCTGCCAGTGATGTTTGGTGCCCTCGCCTCTCTGATGGCTCTGTGTAGGCAAAACTAACAGGGCAACAATTCCTTCCAGACACGTGCACACTCGCCTGTGTACGCATGCACATGCACTGTGTGCAACCACTTAAGCCCTATATATACTTCACTAACTGACAAATAGCAAAAACAGCAGATCGACAAGCTCACACTGTGTTGCATCGCAATGCATTGTGAGCTTATAGAAGTGCATTCGCTATAAAAATTATTTAGTTTTTAAATAATTTTGCATACAATAACATGCCTAACATAGAGTCACCAGGGTTAAAGTGGTTGGTTCTAACAGGGCTATTTCTTTGTTCTCCTTTTCTTTTCCATTTCCTTACTCCTTTTCTTTTTTCTTTTCTTTTTTTGTTTTTGTGGGTGGGTAGGTAGGATTGTTTTATTTTTTATAAAATGACCAATATGATATTGCTGGTACATCTACCAGCGTATGTATGTGATGTGTCTTTGCAGAATTGTGGAATAAAAATGTAATTCAGTCAGATAACTCACGAATAGATTTAACCAATATTTATTATAGAATGAGAATACAAATATTTTATCTTGGCGTTCGGCTCTGCTACATTTTTCTCCCTGCTCGGCACAATTAAACACCATCATTAAACATAGATATACAAAAATCACACCCGTGTGAAGTGAGAGGCGCTAATATATTAAAGTAACTCATGTTGATGAGGTGATGTAACGGTGAAACAAACGGTGCAGACACAAACATTAAACGCCATTAACAAAAAGAGACAATATGACGTAAATGACATATTATGACCTAAATTGTCCCTTCATTGTCCATGCGTTTACTAAACAAACATTGAACTAAAGACAAACATTAAACCTGTGTAATATAGGAGGGGCTAGCGCCCCTCAATAACAACCCCCCATGGGGAACATAAATAACGGAGCCTCTGGTGGCGGTGGGAGCAAACATCACATAATAACAACCAGGAAACATATGCAGAACCATATGGTTCTGCCCAATTGGTCAGCTGACTGCCACATCAGCGAATGACATGTGGGTCTTGCACACACTGTATACACCCACATAGTAATGCAGAATATTAACCCCTTGAGTATATTTATGCGCCCTTGAGCACAGCATGAAACCCCTCGAGTATATCTGACTGAACTAACTCTGCAAGCTACGTATCATTCATAAAATTATTCTACCAGGGCTCAGCCTCAAATGCACCATATGAAAAATCACGGATTCGGAATTGCCCTACAGGAAGGGGAAAAACAAGGCGGTAATGTACAACATTCTAATTTCAAAAGAAACTGGACAGAGAAAGGGGGTGGGTGTATCTATCAATAAAGGCAGAAAAGCCTGAGTGAGTATCCCTTGTGTAACAGATCGAGATGATTGTGTACTTGGAGGGACTGGAGCTGCATGAGTGGCAGGTGTTGCTAAGTGCTGTTGCCGAGGGCAAAGGTGTGCACTTGTACAGTAGTAAGCCATTTCTGATCTGTTTTTCTGCATGCCCCCCTGCTGTTGGCCCCTTCATTCATATGTGTGGGCATTCTTAGGCCTGCATATTTCATGCTTGCATGTATGGTTTTACGCACATGTCCTTTCATCACGCATGGATGTATTCTCTGTGTGGCAGCAGGGATAAAGTGGTGTGTGTGAGTGAGTGAGATTATTCCACTCTCTCTACCTTGGATACATCACATTATTCCACTCTCTCTACCTTGTCTCTGCCTCTGTCTTACTTTCATTGTTGATGTATGTTATTCTTTGGGGAAGCCCATAGATCATTATGCATGTTGGAGTGTGAAGTTGTCAAACCTGAAGCTCTGGCTTTGACTCATAGCATTAATATTATTATTATATTTGCTGTTATCTTTTTTCCACGGTAACTAACTGGCATGAGCTCATTTTCCACAGAGGTAGTATTTTTTGGCTGTCGGCCGCGTTCAAAGGGGGTGTGTGGGGGTGTGTGCATCAGACAGTTGCACTCAGACAACAGACGGTGCTATGGCCTTGCATCCTAAACAGCTCAAAAGCCTCTTTACATAGAAACTTGTACACCCTTAAAGTTGGAGTGCCGTGATTTTTCTGTTTTGTATGTGTCTATGGAGTTAACATTGCTCTAATAGACTCCCAGGTGTGGTATAATATTCAAATAGGTCTTCCCTGTGAATATTTTGTTTTTTGAAAGCTGAAGGCCTTTGAGTCAAAAGTAATAACCAAAGTGGTAATCGAAATGTACTGTAGCACACACACACAACAGCGCCCATGCACATACTGTTGTGTACACACAGCAGACACAGTTGCTTGTTGCGGCTAAACGTTCTGACAGTTCTGACACATACACTAGATATCATGTATCTCCTTTTCTACACAGTAAAATCTATTTTCTACCATGTACTTGTGCTTATGTTTTGCTCCCTGCATATAGATGTGCTCACTTCACACTTGCATCATCTTTTGAGCGTAGAGCATCTTCTATGCTGGATTAAAGCACAGTGAAAATGCTCTGACGTCAAAAGGAAAAGAAAAAGAATATAGGATGTGCTGCATAGCCCTTTCATTGCTGCCCTTTCATTCCTTTTCTGTCAGCAGCACACGCACATGATGCACGCCACTGCTTTATCTGTATACAAAAGAAGAGGAGGATGAAAAGGGAAGATCTGGAGGATATCCTGCGCTGGATTCCTTCCTACAGTATGTGACGTCCTATATGTCCTTTATAGAACGGCCCCCGGCCTGATTTATACTTATTTGCACACCAGTGTCAGGCCACAAAATGAAGCAGATCTACAAGCTCACAATGTTCCGCAGCGCGAGTTTGCAGAGCTACAGTTTTTGGTGCACAACACCTGCACGCAGCTGAGTATAACCCAGGCACTTACATTCCCTTAGATTAGACCAGGGGTTCTCAACGTTTTTGGCCGGGGACCCCCGGAAATGCTTTGGCAATGTCTCGGGACCCCCGCCCCGCCCCCTCCCGACCCCCAATATAAATTGACTGCTACAATAACCTTAAACCATTTTGGGCGGGAACCCCTTTTGGTGTTTTAAGCATTGTTATAATTTAGCTATTGAAAAATAGCAGATCTACAAGCTCATAGCGCGCCACCGAGTGGCGCGCTACGAGCTTGTAGGTCTGCTATTTTTGAAAAATCGTGAAAATATATATTATTTTTTTAATATATATATATATATATATTTTTTTTTGAAAATAATTTGGGGACCCCCTAAAATAATTTGGCGACCCCCCGAGGGGTCGCGACCCACGGGTTGAGAACCCCTGGATTAGACCATAGTGACTCATCAGCGGCCTAGTTTACCCATTGCAGGGATATAACGGTGTCCATACTTCTTTAATGTGGAGTCCCCTCAGCTCCTCTGCTATTGTCTATGTAATGGATAGTGTACATGATATAATGTGAGGCTTTCTGTTGGGCCTGCAGAATAATTACATTATCCTGCTTATTGCACAGCTACTTATGAGCAAAATATAGATTTCATCCACTAACAAATTTCCACTTCTATTGCAACATAACCAGAGACAGAGCAACGGTCTACAACAAGCTTGACACTAAGTGTTATCTGTGATCATGTCTTGTCTTGGTTCTTCTTTTTTATGATAGTCACAATGGCATCACGATGACATAGAACCTGGGGAACATATAGGGATGACCCCTGTGAAACCTGTCATGACACACACACACACACACACACACACACACACACACACACACACACACACACACACACACACATTGCTGGTAGTGGAAAAGTTAGTGTGAAGCCCCTATCTGATCTGAAATAATTACTGATTAATTTGATAGGTTCACTTTCTGTCATATTGCTTTTACCTGTCCATGCTTCTAGCTATTAGGAACCGGGAACCATTGGCCATGCAGGCCCCTGATCTAAGTAGAGGAGTACATTGTGTTCCAGTGAGTACTCTGGCTGTAGCATTTTGAATGAGCCTGGATCCTTCCAACAGTCTTTTAGTCCCAACAAAAGGGGCATTACATTGATCTAACCTGTTGGAGATAATTGTATGGACCAGTGTTTTCTCAGTCAGACTGAGACATGAAGCTTCTTACTTGGGAGATATGTTAAGTGATATGTTTTAAAAATGTAGATCTGAATTCATAGAATGAAGGCGAATGGTGCGATTTCATAGCACATTTCTACAAAATGCTTTAAAATGTGCATTAAATTCACCCATTCACACGACAACGGCAGAGGAAATAGTGCAAGGCACTCATCGTGAGCAATTAAGAGTTAAGTGTCTTGCTCAAAGACACCTTGACACGCAGCCAGGAGGAACCAAGTATACAACTAGGAACCTTCCGATTCCAAGATGTCAAGTCTACCTCCTGAGCCACTTCCGCATAATAGCACCCACATTATCTGCTCAATGGGTGTCACAGATGGTGAAGCCAAATTAGAATGGATCCTCTGCCTCTGTCTCTTAGCACATCTACAGAGATCTCAGTCTTGTCTTTGTTCAGCTGTAGAAAGGTGTGGGGCATCCAGTGGTTGATATTATCAAAGCGATAATTCTTCCTGGTGAAAGGTGAGCTGTACAACTGTGTACTATCCGCTTTATAACACATTGGCCCTCATTTATTAAACAGCCTATGATCAAATCTCACATCACGTCTCTAAATGTGTATACTGTGCATATATTAGTCAGTCAATGTATACTTATACTACAATGTATATAATGTATACAATGTATACAGTGCTATATACGTAGTTGGAGAATCTGACTGGCAATTATCATCTACATATCACAAAAATGTAACCTATTGTATGGAAAAATGTTCTATTTTGTAAATGTCTACATTGACTATGTGTGTTTCCCAACATCATACCCCTCACTCAGGTGACCCAGCCGGGGTGATCAAGTCCCGACTTACGTCCCAGTAGCTACCCTCGATCAGTCCCATAGTAGGGGGAAAAAAATGGTTCCGCAGGCTCCACCTTGCCCTTGGTGGTGCCGCAGGCTCCGCTTGAGGCTTGAATGGCCCTCCTAAAGGCCTCACCATGGGTTTGTTGGGCTTCTTCCTCACGGAAGACACAGGCTGGGGCGCCAACCCATACTGCTCCCCATATATATCCCTAACATAAATAGGTGTTTTGGTAACGTTTATGAAGGTAATGTCTATAATGCATTATAAATTGACAAAAAGAAAACGATTTTCCTTTTAACACGTGACATAATTTCAAGCAATTTTAAACTGAGAAATTAAAAGCAATGTAATAGATAGTAATGTTATAACTTATAAATTAGATGCGTAACCACTCACCTATTTAAACAAGAGCTTTGAATGTCAATTTAGATCTCGACTGTTCCAAGTCTAGCTGTTTTAGAAGACCTCAGTCGTCTACTGTTAAGATTTGCAGGTGTAATAGCAATCTGTCTTTTCCATTATCAGATACGTTGTGGGTAACAGGAATATTTGGCCTAAGGGTGGCGCTACACGTAAGGCCATGGGGTTGTGGTTGTGGTGGACATTTCACTAAGGAATAAGAAGTATAGTACTGACAAGAAATAAATACTGATAGAGTTGAAAGTATAAGAGTAAAGGTTTATTGGAATATCTGCGGACAGAGTACAAAACCCAAGTACAAAGTCAAAGTGACAGACCAAAGGTTTCCCCAGATTGCGAGAGCGAGCACAGATGTGTGTCTCTTCTTATACCCTCTCGTAGAAGTCTACAAGTGCTTGTTAAGCAAAACTACTAGCGCCTTATCTGGCTTCCTGTCTTGTGAATCACCATCTCTGGGGAGCTATAGACACCCACAGTGTCAACATGTTGGTACTTTCACTGGGCCTTCTACGAGGGCCTCTCCAGGGCCTCTCCAGGTTTCCTGTTATGCACCCTGGCATCTGAAGACTAGATAATAATCTCATCAAGAATGCACAAAACAAGTTTTATGACTGGGGAGGGGGGGGGGGGAGCACCTGACAGAAAGAGATAATAGTAAAGCATATATTTTTACTTAACAGGGTCACCAAAATCTTTAGGATTTATCCTTGACGGACAATGACGGTGCACAGAAAATTCCAAGGCACTCGAGTCAGTTTTCGAGATATCTTGTTTTGGGACCAAAGAACAGGTTACCAGCCAGACACTAGCGGGGCTAAAATGTGCCTCTGGTTCATCACACAGCATCCTTCCAGAATGCAACAATTTACAAAGCTTTAATATGCTCTGCTTTATCAACCAGAACCTGATTAAGGAACATTGCGTGGTTTAATAGTGAGGCTAATTTCAAAGACAAAATGTGGGTGAACTTGGAGCTGATAATATAAGACGACGTCTATTTATTAATACAGAGAAGAAAGAGTGGGCAGAGATAGGCAGGAACCTCTGTCAAGACTGATAATAATAAGTCATTACAATATAGAGATTCAGAAATTATTTAGAAGTGGCAGAAGTAACATACGAGACATGGTTCCAAAAGCGAAATTTACTGGAATGCAATTATAATGCTACAAAAGTGTGCTTGCCACTATGAATATTAGTATTTCACTGAGCCTTGACATTATAGTCTAGTAGCCAGCCCATAGAGCCCCATTGTGAACCCGGACATGTTGAGTACACCAAGGTTTTATGTTAGAAATGTTTAGTATGGGTCCCCAGCTTGTAGAAACTGCCGGATGCTAACTTGCATATGTTGGGCAATTTTCATAATTGGCATAATATGTGACATTAACAACCTATAGAAGGCAAAATATTCAAAATGTCATCATGCTTTATGTAGCATGTGATGTGTCAAACTAGGGGGTTTTCATGATGCTGAATCCATTCCAGACATTAGTTTTGCAAAAAAACACTCATTGGGCTAAAAACGGACAATGCCGTCATCACAAATTGATGATGTCGGCACATTTGGGCAAGTGGGCATGGCCGTTTTAAGCCCAATGAGTGTTTTTTTTGCAAAACTAATGCTTTGAATGGATTCGGCATCATGAAAACCCCCTAGTTTGACACATCACATGCTAGATAAAGCATGATGAAATTTTGAATATTTTGCCTTCTATAGGTTGTTAATGTCACATATTATGCCAATTATGAAAATTGCCCAACATATGCAAGTTAGCATCCGGCAGTTTCTACATGCTGGGGACCCATACTAAACATTTCTAACATAAAACCTTGGTGTACTCAACATGTCCGGGTTCACTTTTTGGCTACTAGGCTATTATGAGGAATTGCATTGATGCCGGTAATAGTTGGATAGATAGAATGTAAGGTAGGTTGTAAGGGTTGCTGTCCATGTTTTTTTATAATCAAAATCCACAAAGTAACTAGTAACTAAAGTTTTCAAATCAATGTAGTGGAGTAAAATACAATATTTGGATCTGAGATGTAAAAGTAAAAGTAAAAGTATTGGAAATTGGAAATACTCAAAATTGTACTTAAGTTGTAAATACTTTACACCACTGGTTACAACAGGTACTCTGACGGTGGGTATTGCATAACCGGTGCGTTCCCAACGGCCATCGGACTAGTTAGATAGAATTACATTTTAGTAGTAACTGGTTATTCAGTATCTCAACTCAAATTTGATTATTGAATAATAATTAGATTAATAATTTAACCTCTATACAGAACAGTATAATCTCACCTGTCTTAAATTGATACCAAGGCAAAATTATGGCATGAAAGACGTCACATTTTATCCTACAGTCAAATCAATTACTGGGGTATTTATCATAAGCTGCAGTGTAAGCGGTAACTTGAATAGATTCAATCCCCATTCAGATGAATGAATCATATCCTCCCTATCATTGTGGTAATATACCGTACTGCCTCAAGCCATGCGCATCAAACGGCACATGGCGTGGCCCCAGTGAGCCTGTGATCGTAGCACGTCCATTTTCACGGCTTTAGGGGCACTCGAACTATGTTTAACTTCACCCTCGGCAAAGGACTCCTATGTAAATGTGGGTTAATGTTCCACAACGGAGAGCATCGGGAACAAAGCGAGGGAGTGCAGATGAGAGGGAGAGGAGTGGAGTGCTGTGGCGATGGGAGTGCTGCAGCATTGCAACACAATGTTTCTTCTTTCAGTCAGCTGGCCTAACCCTGCTGTGACTTAGTGATCCATGCCGCTGGTCAGCACCGCAGGTCATTTGGTGGAGCTATTGGCCGAGGCTCAACATATTGACTTTTTGCCTGTTTTTATTTTCCTACTGAATTCAGTACAGTCTATGGCATAGACAATCTCTCTCTCTCTCTCTCTCTCTCTCTCTCTCTCTCTCTCTCTTTATAGAATTCAATAAATTGACAAGATGTCCTGGACCCCCTACCTTAGAATTCAATAAAGTATTGACAAGAGGTCCTGGACCCCCTACCTTTTCTTTCTTTCATTCATTCATTCGGTTTATCCTCCTATTCTTTTCTTTGTCTATCTTGGTCTCAGGGTCTTCTCAATCGTATCTTCAGTCTTTAAGCAACACACACACTCTTCTGCAGCACCACGGACAGCGGCAGTATAAACCACTGACTATAGGGAATCATAAAGTTAAACCATTGCTTTTTTTTAAATTGGTTATTTAAAAATAATCAGCATAGATTACTCCCATGATGTCAAGAGGACCACACACACACACACACACACACACACACACACACACACACACACACACACACACACACACAAAATCCAGATTTAACGAAAAGTAATCATGACAATGTCTGGTCCCATGGAGAAAAGAAACACTTAAGAATTTACTTGAATTGCCTTGTTTAGGGGATTTAGTATAGCTCATCAGAATCCATTTAGTCCTCATACCGTTTGGTATGTGATGTAAAACAAAAGCCACTCCTTTGAGAAGTAAAGAAAACCCTCTGGTTCAGTGGTTGAATGATGTCAATTATGAATGCAATATTCTAAATACTGTCCTATGCAGAGAATGAGTAAAACAAATGACAGGGTGATGAATGCATTGATACTAAAGATGGGAAACATACGTCAGTTTATTTTGATACAGATTTAATATAGCCAGATAAGATAACCGACTACCACATGTTAAAGTTGTTAATAAATTACTAGGCCTATTTATATTGTCAATCAATGGGCAAATGGAGTATTATGCAATGTTCTTGTTGATGAAGTTCCTTCTTTTCCTAAGTCAATTTGTAAACTTCATTAGAGAGACATGCAAACAGGAGCATTATCATGGCTACTTGTGTCTCTGTTGGTAATGAATTCCTCTATCAGCGGCCCATGTATGCCATTACTCTTATCCCCCAGACCATGGCATGCTAATTAACATTTATAAAATACAATTTGTTTGCAAAGAGCGAGAGAGCACAACCGTGAATTAGAGTGAGGAGTGTAGGGAGAAGAGAAATATAGAAAAAAGCAAGTGAGTGAGAACTCACTTTGGTCACATTTCATTTATGAAATTGAGTTGAGGGAGAATTCCAGACCAGTGCTTTTCTTACCGCAATCTGATGTCATTATATCCAGTGGTAGAGTTGGAGGGAAAAAAAGTCCATGCAGAACGCACTGTAGCTCAGCATGTGCGCTGGGTCTTAGACTCGTTCGCCTTTTTACAGAAGCCCCTTTGGAACAAAACGCTGTGCATCCAATTTGGTCATTATGAACAGGGGTGCACACAACTTTATTTTGGTCTAGTACTCAGGAGTACCTGGAGGAGTTACTTGGTGCTCCTAAAATGCGGCGACCCGTCTCGCCGGATGGATAAAAGAGGGATGCATGAATAACTTATAGAAAAACTATATTTATTGGATAGGTGGGGACTGGTGAGTCAATGGAGGGTATTGCAACTCTAGATTCATACCATTATTAAAAAAATCTAGAGTTGGAAATTTCAGCTAGGTCCATGTGTGGTCCAGCCCTAAATGCATATTCTAATAAAAACAACTTAATACTTCCTAAGGATAATATGAGCATCAAAGCAATATTTAGGTACTTTAAAAAAAAATATATATATTTAAATAGCCGATCTACTAGCTCACAACGTGTTGCGGAGGCGACACGTTGTGAGCTTGCAGATCAGCTATTTGTTTAACATACACGTCGGTCGTACGGCGAGGCATACGTCAGGCTTCCCTTTTGTTTTTACCAAGGCAACGTACAGTCAGACTCAGACAGTTATACACACATGGCTCCTCGGTGCAAAAATAAACGGTGTACAGTGTACACTACCCGACTTTACGATAATAAGGGACAATATGTCGGGACACGGTGTTGTCATGTTGATAAGCTTCATGTTGTGCAGGCTGCAGTGCCAGTCCGCAATGCTTTGCACTCTTCCCACTGTCGGAACTAAAACCTGTACCCGTAAAAAGTCAGTGGCTGGTGCCTATAAGCCAGACCGAATCACGACAGTGTGATTTGAGTCTGGCTTATTAGCCAGGCAACGGTGCCTAGGCTGTGAGAGACGGCATCGCACACGAGCAACTTGCTCCAGCACCCGGAAAACAAACATAAGCACAGCGGCGAATGGGCATCCCCTTTTACAACTTTTTTACTTTTTAGTTTGCTCCACATCTGAAACGGAGAAGCCGAACCGCCCTCCTCCCAGCAGCGAGCAGCATGGAAATGAAAATGGATCCTCCCTCGTTTGAGTAAGGACGCGCTGTGATTGGCCACAATGGCCAGTGCACTTGTGCAAGACGTACTTTGATTGGCAGTCGGTGGGAAATGCTCTCGCTACAGATTTGACTAGTATTCTGGCCATAATAATCATTCTGGGCGGTGCCAGCTGTTGGTACGCAGATGCGCTTCCTTGATTGACAGCGCAGAATTAATTTTGACGACGCATGCGCACTGGCGTACCGCTTGTGTGCACCCCTGATTATGAAAGACATGTGAGTAGGATTTGTTTTCCAGCAATCAAATTATTAAGCGATTTAGCATATGACCCAGTGCGCATGGTCGGAGCTGCGGTGCGCTATGTAAGTGAGTTATGTAATTTTTCACCTGTACCACTCTATTATTGGATATCATAACATCAAATTAAGGTAAGGAAGTGGTTAAGCCGGAATTCTCCTTTAACTGCCTCACCAGTCTATATATACTGTGTGTGTGTGTGTGTGTATGTGTGTGTGTATATGTATATATATATATATATATATATATATATATATATATATATATATATATATAAATAAATTAAAGAACGGAACGAAAATACATCGCATGGATGCACCTGGGACGTATCCTCAGTGATGTATCGATCAGACCCACTAGGGAAAGACCATGCAAGGCCACACAATCCGTTGGAACCACTCCGGAACTACTATGGCCTTCCTAAAAGGCAGCGGTGTCAAGAGTCTGGCCTGCAGGTCAATTGCGGCACAGCACAATTTTGACTGGCCCACCAATCAATGTGCTTAATCTCCAAGTCACGCATCCAACAAGCTATAAACTGAGGAGAGTGGAGTCAGTGGACCTTCCTTTCCAGAGATAATGAAGATAAAAAAACATGGCCAAAACACAACAGTATATTTCATTATAATGCACTATTATGTTTCATATATTACACTTGCTATAAATGTTTATAATTTTGCATAACAACGTACAACAAACACACTTTATAACTTATAATGTGCTGTTCCACTGAGCTTATGATGCATTGTGACCAGCACTTATATGTTAATATGTTATAAACGTTGCCATAAGTTTATAATCATACATGTTAGAAAGTATTGTAAGTGGTATAATGACTTATTAGTGCATTATAAATGTGATTATTATTATTATTTTATTAATATTTGTATTAATATTATTATTATTATATACTCTTTAAGTAAAGTGTTACCAGTTCTTTTTATGTTCCCTATAGTATCACACCTGGTCAGGAGGCCCAGCCGACATTATACGCTCACAGATAATGTGGCTTATTTTCCTAGATGTTTTTTGCCTCGTAGATCTATCCATTTCATACACTTCTGATATAATATGACCCATATTTGACACTGCAATAATTTACAATACATCTACATTGAAAACAATGCTTGTACTGTACTATGGATTTTAGTAACTATTCACATTCTACAAAGACTCCTGGATATAAGAACATTTCTGTGTGGGAGAATTTGTGGCAGAGGCTCAATAGCCTTTTTGTCTTTTATCTAATTGGTACAACTTATGTCTCACTTCGTCTCTCTCCCTCCATGCCTGTCGGTAGTACATCCTAATTTAGCCTCTCGTGTAGGCCCAGTGAAAATCTCTCATTTTGCCCCGAGTGACACAGCCATACGTTGACGTATAAATTAGGCTTACGGCTGGCATCCTTTCCTTTGCCCAATATTCCTCCTCGTCTCTCCGTCTTCACCTAAACTATATCGTCCTTGGTCTCAGCGCTCCCATACCCAAGTAGCTCCTCTCCCTCCGTATCTCTCTTGAGGGATGTGCCCTCATTTCTTATTTTCTTTTCCTCTCACTCTATCCCTCACTCCCTTTATCTGGTGTCACTGTGTCAGAATGCATTTGGAGCTAAATTATTCATTAGAGAACTGGAGGGCAATCAAAGCGACTGGTACCAGTGTGGTGCGTGTGTGTGTCCCCAACGCACTAAGTGCATGCGTACTTGCTTACGTGTGTGTGTGTGTGTGTGTGTGTGTGTGTGTGTGTGTGTGTGTGTGTGTGTGTGTGTGTGTGTGTGTGTGTGTGTGTGTGTGTGTGTGTGTGTGTGTGTGTGTGTGTGTGTGTGTGTGTGTGTGTGTGTGTGTGTGTGTGTGTGTGTGTGTGTGTGTGTGTGTGTGTGTGTGTGTGTGTGTGTGTGTGTGTGTGTGTGTGTGTGTGTGTGTGTGTGTGTGTGTGTGTGTGTGTGTGAAAAGGGAGTATAGCAGGCTGGAAGAAGGAGATTACACAGAAACCCAGAGGGAGATGAACACAGAGCCCTGCAGCTCTCCTTACAACCTAGAGAATGCTAATTCAATAGAGGTATCCGTGATCTGTGTGCGCGCGCTCGCGTGTGTGCATGTTTATGGAGGGAGGGCAATGAGTTGACTTATGGACGATTTTGGAGATGGTGATCGTATCGGTTTTCTCCCCAGATACAATCAATGCTAGTGTTGAAACATGGCACGGACGACCGTGCGCGGACACATGTATACGAGCAGATAACTGCCTTTACATCTATTCACCCTATGCCTGAAGCCATTTGAATTCATTTCCTGCCAGTGAGACCTTTAGCACCCAGCGGTACTGCTCTTTCTTTTCATGTCGTGTGTGTGTGTGTGTGTGTGTGTGTGAGGACCTGGTTCCCTCAGGCTGCAAGAAGTCCCTGTGTGTTACTTCTACTCATTTCTCACCACTATCCAATTAACAGTAAATCCCACTGCCCTGATGAGCGCACAGATTATACCCCCTCCCCCCCACAGACACGCACAAACCTTTATTGTACAGTATGCAATCACACACATTTGAGTGTATGCGTATAAGCACAGACCCTCGCACACAGATTCATGTTTGCACTATATGCACTGCAGCCATCAGAGGCACACCAGAGGAATAGCATATTTTTATGGAATCGATAAGAAACCAGATTCAGTATATGTTTATAAAACATGAATAACCTCTGAGTGAGTGGGTACTATTCGAAATGGGTTTGTAATTATAAACCTGCACATATCAAATCACACTTGGCTGGAGCTGTTTTTAACATTTAGCAGCATTTCTTTTCTATTTTTGTCATAGTTGTGTGTCTCTCTGCCATCAGTGTTCCTGCCCCCATATAGTCATCATTAACCCCTAGGCATTCACAGTGGAAGCACTGGCGTTGCAGCCCATGTGCTTAACAAAAGCACATTTTTGTCTAGTTTTTATTTGATGACGAAATTGTCAGTAGGCTATATTTAGTCTTAGTTTTAGTCATCATAGCTTAGTTTTTATTTAGTTTCCATGTAGTTTTCGTCAGTGAAAAAAGATAGTCGACGAACATTTTTCGTCTTAGTTTTAGTCGACGAAATCAACACTGCCTCTCTGTCTTACCTTTTTCCTTTCTTCACAGAAGAAGAATGTCATGATAATCTGTTGTGGGCGGGTGAGTAGGGGTGTTGGCTCGCTCTGCAGGAGCTTTCAATTAGTATTTAGGCAGAAAACAAGCTGTGACCATAACTAAATGATGAAAATACAGATTCTCTGCAGTTTCACACACAGTGCTGCTGGAATAATAGGATATAATTGGCATGGGATCGTTTAGGCTAAATGTTAAGAAAGCAATCGCACTCATTTGACGTGAGCGGTGCCTTTTATCATGATGATGATAGCCTCGGAAACCCAGACGTTTTTATTTCCAGGGAGAAGAAAAAGTCTGGGACCGAGTCCATTTCAATTCGGCATAGAGTAGCGCAAACGTCGATCACTCTCTGATGATTTCTGATCGTCTGCACCTTTGTTAAATTGACACACACACGTACACACACACACTCCTCTCTCTCTCTGCCGCTCTAATTAATTAGTTAATTAGTCTCATGTCGCGCAGCTGCGTCTAGATTCTCCCGGCGGATCCTGCCTGGAGCTGCCTATGCCATAGAAAGCATAGGTGGACCCCAGGGCAGGCTATGATGATGATGACGATGATGTATAGACGCAGTAATCACAGTACCCATGCTGCTACCGTCTAATAGACACCCACTGATAGACTCAGATACACACAAAGTCACATGTTGGAGCGGTTAGCACCGCTCAAAAATAGGTGTGGAGTTTAGTTCACAGGGCCGAATCAAGGAACGTGGCATTTCAAAATGGCTGCTTCTGCTGTGTTTATTGGACACATTGACAGGTCCAATTGGTCAGTCCGTCTTAGCTGGCCCAGGGAGGAGCCTCGCACAACAATAAAACCCTGTCGTGGTGAGAATAAAAAAGAAGGGAGCGAGACACACAGAGAACATATTCCATTTCACAGTCTACTGGAGTCCAGCAATCTCTCCAATCTGCCAAGGCTCATACCCACAGACTCCTGGTGGACCTCAAAACAATTTTAGAGCGATCTCTCTGAATGCATTACGCAGCAGTCAAACACCCTGGGACACGGACAGAAGGGTTCAATTCAGGCTCCCTAACCACTCCCTACTGCCCCGACCAGTAGGACTTTAGCTCTAAGGGCTCGTTTAGACTATGTCGTATGACTGCTTGACAGAAATAACTTGGGGGCAGGTTTGAATACCAGCCCTTTACTTTACTTTCCTGGCTCTATTGAAATAAAGTAAAAAAAATGAGAATACCTTTTTCATTTTTTTTACTTTGGATGTGGATGGATAGTGGTCCATTTTTACATGGAAAACCACTTACAAACATGAATTAGCTGGGAGGGAATTCATAAAGATCCCTCACTTTGTGACTATAGTTTTATATTTTTGCCATGGTGTTAGGTAACGCAGTCAGCGAGATGTCAGCTATAGCCTACTACTCCATACTGTAGCAGCCTAAGACTAAGAGACATTGACATTAATTTGCATGCTTTCACCTCGATTAATAAGGAATCCATGATCACACACGTGTGATCCACGGTGCACTTTCATTCACACTGACGGGGAACAACTTTGATTGTTCCCCCATATATCTTTGAGCCTTCACACCTGCCAAACGAAGCTCACTTTCCGACAATACGCAACAGCATTCTAGTGTGAATGTGACATGAGAGAGCAACTGCACGTAGCCAGCAACACAACGGTCATTGCGGCGAGAGGCAAGCATGCAGCCAATAGACAACAACGATTGCGCTAGACTAGCTAGAAAACAAAGTTAATAATATTGAAGTCGATCGGTGAGCTGGTTCTCTAGATATCTCTTGAACAGTGGGGATGCATACACACACACACACACACACACACACACACACACACACACACACACACACACACACACACACACACACAGCCACAATAACACACACCCACTACCACCACTTTTCAACGATTGCATTTGATGACAGTTTATTTAAATAATCCAGTTACCATTCTGTTCTTGCCAATTACCTTTTAAACACTGACTCCTCTGAATTAATTACCCTTAAGTGCAGTGATGTGCCATTTAGGCCTAATTGCCTACTGTTTTGCAGCAGCCTCTATTTAACCACTTAAGCCCCATACACTTTGTCATATTATGTCGAATAGGGAAAATCCAATCTACAAAACCAGGAAAGCATTGTCATTTTAGATTTTAATCACTTTAACCATTATTGTATACTTTGGCTATAAGTAAATGCCACACTTTTCACACAAATCGTGAACATTTGTGCAAATGTTTGAATATATATTTTTGAGGGACACTAGCCCCTCCTATGTCCAGCTTTGCGGGCCTGTGTAAACACAAACACTGAAGACTAAAGTGTGTAAACACAAACATTGAAGATAAAAGTGAGGACGCAAATTGTGATTGACCAGAATGAGATGATGTATGATGACGTATGATGATAAGAGTGCCCCTCACTTCACACAGGTGTGATTTTTTAAAAGCAGCTTAACTTAACTTTGCTTCTGGGGGTCTCAGGAACAAAATATTTTGAGTTGGGGGTCCACGGTCAAATATCATTTTGGGTGTCCTTGATATATTGCATTTTTCCCCCAGAAAATGGTTAGGATTTAGAAGACATTTTTAGAATCTGCCCCAAGTCTTAATGGATCAAAAGAATGAAGCTCAGTTAGGGTTTTGTTTTAGCTCCCTCCCGCTTTCCTTTGACTATACAATGATCACTCTGTTTTCTGGCTTATCGAATCTGATCTAGTTTGTGAACAGAAGCTTAAGTTGAAAGTTGAAGTCTTAGAATGATGGATGCCTTCAAGACACTGTGTGGAATCTATTGAATATCTGACGTGTGTGTTTCTTCTTTCATGTGCCGTCTGGCTTAGTATTTTCAATCGGCCGCCTTATGAAGTCATCCAGTAATAGTTGAGATGAAGCTGGATAATGGCAGTGCCTTCATATCTCCTCTTTGTCTGATGAATAGCAGGTTTGTGAATTGTGAGAGATGTGGGGGTGGGTGGGTGGAGGTGAGTTGAAGAGCCTCCAGCTTCTGGCCTTGAACTTCAACATCCAGTCGGCTGAGGCGGGTAGTCTGTGGCAGTTACTGTAAAATTCATTTTCACTGCTGCAGAAAAATCACCCCCAACTTCCCTCACAGTGTATCCAATCCTAATTGATTTGCTGATGTATGCGGAAGTGCCGTTTACGCCTGTGCTTTGTGGCCGTGATACGTCACTGACTTTACCTCTGCGTTTTCAACCCAGCTTTGTGGGTGTTCGCAGTTTCCCTTTCCATGATGCGATGGAGCAATTACAGAGCGCCCACACAACCTGCCTAGCACGGAAAAAACACGGTCAGTGGCCAAAGATAAATCGCTGTCTCTGTCTGCCTTCGTTCAAAATGTACAGTTTGTGTGTCTCACTCAGATTGCAGTCCCACATAGACACGTGGCGTTCGGTGTGAGCGCTGCGCAGACGCGCAAGCTTTTAGTCTATATACACATAGCATAAAAATTAGGTACAGTATGTACATGAGATTAGACATAATATGCAAAAAAGTAGCAACGCATTGGTAGGCCACATAGCAGCTGGTAGCCTACATGAGATTAGACATAACGTGCAAAAAGTAGCAACACAATGCCAGGTCCATATAAGAAGTTATCATAAGGCGAAAACCTCATTCACACACTTCGTGCAGCACTAGTTGGCTGTCCAATTCATTTTAGCTATACTCTTTTTTTTTTTAATAAATATTTTCATGGACATACTAATGTAGTGACCACTTATCCGTTTGTTTAAAAACACCTTTCTCCTTTTGTGTGAGCCACTTCATGGGCAGACTGAACATACTAAAGACGCTTGCTTTGTTTGCATGCATGATGTATCTGCTTCTGCTAAAACTCTGTGTGTAAAAAAACAAATGATCCGTTTGGTTAATTTTAAATGCACGCACGCTGAGGAGACGAGAAGAGACGAGATTTGTTTTACTGCAGCGCGCAGTCTCTCACTCTGTCTCTCTCTCGCGCTTTAATCATAAAATGGTAATTGGTCAATACGTTATATTATTTATATATAGTCCACATTTATGTCTGCCTGGCTCAGCTGGGTCGGGTCTCTCGGAATGTCGGAAATAATCGGATTTCGGTCGGACTCGGCGCAGCAATTTGAAAGAAATCTCGGAACGGGTCGGAATCGGACAAATTGTCACAGATCCATTCGGGTTCGGTTTAACTATTTGAAAATATTTTCGGAACGGGTCGGAATCGGTAACATGTCACAGATTAATTTAAAGAGTAAAGAGAGCCTACTGTCAGCTGTCCAGCAGTCCAAATATTATTAAATTAAATTTCAGAATGGTAGACCTGAGGCCTACCATATACCAGGCCTCAAGCCTGAGGCCTATACCAGGCCTGAGGCCTACCATTGCGTGGCACATCTATGCACGGAACGTCTATGTTCACAGGCGTCATGCTTCACTGCGCGTGCGTAGAACTTTGAAGATGAAGAAGATGCGTAAGAAATCTGTACGGGAAACGCGGCCAATGATAATTAACTTTATTTACAACATTTTGTTTACAGGTACAAAGTGAAAGTCCTTTACAATTTTAAGATAAAATGCATCCATAAGGAGAAAACGGTACAGTAAAAAAAATGGCTAAAATAAAATCAATATCAATAAAACCGAATAGCATCAGTTTAAACAAAATCAGACATACATAAAACTCTATGCAAGGAGAGGCAATAAATACTGTGAAAAGATGTTTATATGCAAGTATGATTTCAGAAGTGTTTTAAAGGACACTATCCCACTATACTATTATTTTCTCCAGGCATTACTTGCTACTTATATTGGTGAAAATTGGAAGATAAGCACGTTCACAGAACTCACCTGGTTGCCTGCCTCGCGTTTTGAGGAAGAAGCCAGTTCTCCTGTTCTCTGTCAGTGTCAACATGACAAGGCTTTGCAAGTTTGAGTGTTTGATTTGTTGTTCCTTCACTTTTCCAGTGCAATTTACTCTGATGTCTTGGGTGTCGTGGTTCCCTCCCCCAAAATATGTGGTCGTTAACATAAGACTATTTGATAGCGAGTCAGAATCACTCAGTGGAACAAGATAGGATGCTGTCGGTTTGTGTTGCATTTCTGGTCTGTTTGGGTGTTTTGTGCGTCCTTGCCCCTGTCACTTTTTTGTATGAGAGGCCAGTGATATCCCATCAGGGAATCTCTTTCAACTCAAATCTCTATTTCTGACAGCAGCACAAATGGCATCCTCTTTAGCTGTAATGGGGACAGGGAGTTTTTCCTTTTTTTGTGTCTGTGTGCATGCGTGTATGCAGTCATGCTCCTATTGCTTGATTTATACTTAGTTAGGCGCCTGTGTCGCGAGGCGAAAATAGCCGATCTTCAAGCTCAGTAGATGTATGCACAACTACTGTAAGTATAACTCGAGCTTAAGGAGAACGAAGTACAAGACAAACTGTCTTCTGTGTTGACTGTGTTGCCTTTGAGCATTATGCAAAGTGCTAGTGTGAACACCAGACGAGATTGTTCATGAGCTCCAGTTTGAAATAAATGAGTCGCCATTTCGTTTTGGAGTCGGCCAGGAATAATATATGCAATGAAGAAGGTCATTTCTGAGCCTGCTGGCAGAGAGGAAGGAGAGATTGCTGACAAATGGCCGCCACTAGCACCACGATCACCATGGTGCCTGTTTTTGTGCATTGTCAGGGATGAGGGATACATAGCAGCCTGTGGCCATTCTTGCTCATTAGTCCATACAACTGCACACTCTCTAGAGACGCACGCACGCACGCACGCACGCATGCACGCACCCACGCACGCACACAAGCATGCATGCATGCACACACGCACCCACACATCTCAATTTGAAACATTCACTATCTTTGAATTACAAATAAGTCAGAGGAAGCCAAACCACCAGATTCAAAACCCTAAAAGTTCACTGACTGTTAACCACAAGGGGAGGCCCATAAAAGGGAGGGATGGAAAGGAATGAAATTGTAGAGATAAAATACTGGGGACAGAGGGAGTGGCGGGAGGTCTATCACAGAAAGGCAGAGGGCATGTCAGGGAGAAGAGTGACTGAGGAATAAAAAAAGGTAAAAATGGGATAAAGACTGTGACTTCAGTGCCAGTAGGTGTCCTCAGCAAACAGCGAGAAGACTCCACCTGCAGCTACTATTAGGGCGGACCGGGTCTCAAGTCAGGCCATTATCACAGTGCCCTAGAGCCTAAAGTCTCTATCAACTGTCTGACCCAGTCACCATACAAACCTCAATGTAACGGCTGAACACTATCTTTTTTTTAAATGTTTATTATAGTATATTTATTGGTTTTAACAAAATTAAGGACAATAAACACAGACATTACACAACAAGAACATAACAGACAAGAAAAGAAAAGCAGCTCAGGCACAACACTATTGTAAATAAAAAAGATCAAAAAAGCAAAAAGCAAGACCAATGAACCATAATGGCAATAAGTGGCTATTGATAGACTCCCATTCAGGAAATGCATACATACTGTATATATATTAAAAAGACAGACAATACAGTCATCATAGGCACCAAATCATTACAGTGAGAGTAGACCCATGCATACTCCACTTCGAGGGCGGCGCCCTCCAGGCGGCAGGGCCACCGCCCAAAGAAGCGGCCCGACGCAACGCATCGGGACCCCTGCCCAGGCTGAACACTATCTTTGACCCCTGCCCAGGCTGAACACTGTATCTTTGACCCCTGCCCAGGCTGAACACAGTATCTTTGACCCCTGCCCAGGCTGAACACTGTATCTTTGACCCCTGCCCAGGCTGAACACTGTATCTTTGACCCCTGCCCAGGCTGAACACTGGGACCCCTGCCCAGGCTGAACACTGGGACCCCTGCCCAGGCTGAACACTGGGACCCCTGCCCAGGCTGAACACTGTATCTTTGACCCCTGCCCAGGCTGAACACTGTATCTTTGATAAATGATGGGCAAGGAATGAATGGCAAGCGTCATGTCACTAAAGTGAAGTAGAAACTATCAGCGTATAGAAATGATCACTCCGTCTCAGTCACTCACTCAATACAAAGCAGAAAAAGCTGCACATGTTGTACAGTAATTGCAAATTCCCTCCAGTTTCACCATCTGCCGTTGATTCATTGCTGCTATGGATTCATTCCTTTCTTTATTTTTAACATGGATGCTATTGCAATCCATTATGCCGGTAGCAGGGGCTGTGCCCAGGGTTTGGGTCCATTTGCGGGGTACACGCCATAGCCACATATCCCTCGACACCGCCCTCACCCACCTGGAGAAGAGGAACTATGTGTAATGCTGTTTATAAATCACAGCATTCAACACCATTGTCCCCTCTAGACCCCACACCAATGTATAAGGTTTTTGAGTGGTGTAAACCACTCCTACAACTGGCTTTTGTGTGCAGAAAAAAATGAGCATGGTTGCTATGTTCAAAATAATTTCTGACGTAATTAAATCACACCCGGGTGAACTGGATGACCGTAGCAACCATGGTCATTTTCTCTGCACAAAAAAAGCCAGTTGTGAAATCACATCCGGGTGTGATTTCATTACGTCAGACATTACGTCAGACCACAGCTGATCATGCTATATAAAACCTTACACCACTCAGTTCACACGGGTGTGATTTTTAGAAATAGAAGCTTATGTATTTCACTATGTATTAGTATTTAGTAGTCTACTGTAGGACTAATAATTTATAATACAAGGCTATTAATGAATAGCTAGGAAACTAAATAACTAGGTAGGTACTACTAGCCAATTTCAGTTATGTAGACTGAGGGTGTATTTGCCATGCCACATATGTGCTAAAAATTTAGATAGGCTGCAAACACTGGCATGCTTCATACTGTAAACACCGATATCTCTAGAAAATGTTCTTATGAAAGATTATTAGCAATACTGTTGCAGAGCTTACATTTTTATTTACAATACACGGTAGGCTGCCTACCTGCTGGATGCTTAATAGCTGTCAGTTAGTAATGCTGCCCCTGGGAGAGTGGGAGGGAGAGATGGATGGAGTTTGAAAAGAAGGGAAGGAGGCTAGACTTTTCAATTAAGACCGCTTTATTAAAACGTTGCAGTACAAGAAAGACATGACAGTCAGATGATTTTATATAACCAGAGTACCTGTATATTATTAGACTTTTAAAATCACAGAAGCCAACTAAAACCCTTTTTTTAAGAAAGCAATTTGTAAGGTAGAGAGAGATGGGGAGAGAGAGAGAGAGGCAGTGAGACCTAACATGAGACACTTTGATGTGGGTGAAATGAAAGGGGCAGATCGATACAGACAGTGGGTAATGACTCCTGTGATCCTCGTGGACCGTTGGGGGCTGCCCTGGCCCTCATCTCAAACCGGTAGTGGCCCTCACAGCTCTTCCACTCATTATCACCTGGGGGGATTGGGGGGTAAGAAAAGAAAGACGAGAGCGGTGAGAGGAGTGTTGGGGATTGTCTTCTTCTTCCTTATGGGTACAGTAGGGAGGATCACCAGTTGAGAGACATTTCACTGGCAGATAATAGAAAACACACAACACTGTATAGTTCACACGGCCAGCCACTTGGTGAGTAACAGTGGCCTCTGAGCCCACTGAAGCATGTGCCACCGGTCGGTAACACGCGGATCCCTAGCTGACAAGGTTGTTGGCTGAGTAAAGATGTGAGGTTTACCCCAGCCATAGCCACGGGAGATTGCGTCAGCCCAGGAGACGATGATCCCAATCATCCCAAGGTCAGGGCAGGTTTTTCACATCATTATTGTCCCTTTGTCCCCTCCCCTCGCTCCGTCCCAGAGGAAGCCCCTGCCTCCGTTAGCCGGTTGATGGAAGAGGAGGAGGCTGCTTGTCATTATGCCGCCACCGTAAACTTTAGTGACGGTCTGACAGCCACAAACAGGGCGAGGTTACCTCACTGATCTGTCATCTTGGAGACAAGAAAAACGGTGACCCTACAGCAGAAAAGAGAGCGGCTGAAAGTGATCTTTTTTGTACCAGTTTCCTGTGTGATGCAGGCGGCATCTGGAGCAAATCAAAACACATTTGACAGCTCTACAATCATGTGCATAATTATTATCAGTTAATCTTCAAGAAGTTCAAGTCGCCTCTCTCTGAGAGTATGGGTCTGAGTGTCTGAACAAATATGCCCATGGCTATATGCGTGACGTCACAGTATTTGTGTGTCTGTATGTCAATTATGAACATGCCTATCAGTGCAAATTGTCGTCGTTAAGCAGCAGTTTCTGTTGTCAGACAAATGACTTGATCAGCGAGAGAGTGACAGAGGTGAGGAGAGAGAGCTTATTTAGCAAAAATGCTGCTGGACCCTGAACTGCAATTTTGGCTTGTTAGGTATTAAACCCATCATTTAATTTATTTGATATGATTTATCATCCAAAATTAAAGCTTGGAAAAAATGTCACAAACATGCACGGCAACAATTGTCAGGTTGTCTTTCTGGTATTTTTAAACATATAAAACACTATCAGTGCTACATACAATGGTGCAATGGGCAACCTCTTTTTAAAGCCAAACCAAACACAGTTTGTGATGCCATGCAATGCGGGTAGCAGCACCTTTGAAATATTAATCATAATGTCTACTGGCCATATTCACATTTCACGGTGAAGAAGCAGGCAGCCTTCATTAGAGCCCGTATCAGAGAGGCTTTTTGTGTCTCCATCAGTCACCAGGGAGCTGGCAGTGGGACGTGTGGTGCTGCTGGGCCACTTAATAACCCCTATAGGGACGCAACGCCGACCCATTCTTCACCCTGACATCTTAACGGCAGCCTAAACTGGGCCTGGATGATATGTTAACTGATAATACTTTGTCCAGTGGAACACTTGCGCTATATCTCTCTTTCCTTTGCCTCATGAATTCCATTATTGCCATGGTGATTGGAATGGAAGTAGGGCAGAATGGGCTACAGTGCAAGTAGTCAACATAGCCTGATTAACATGTTCTGAGAAAGCGGCGAAGTTCCTTTTATTGTCTATGGAGATGAGTGACATATGAGGTATAGGCCAGCAAAAAGCCATGCGACAAGCTGAGAAAAGTTTAAAAAACACTGTTGCTCTGAGGTAGCCAACCAGAAGACCACTGTTATACTTAAGTAGGCATGGACCAAGGCGTGGACCTGGGTCTGTACACGTCGCCTACACAAGGGTGTGTGCAAAACGACTGACACTGCTTTGTGGATACCCGCCTACCACTGCTTGTGTGAATTCAGCGTAAGAGTACCACCACATTTAGCCATGCTGTAGCTACATGGCCTAACTATTGATTTACTCTGGTTGATGGGGATAATTTACAACAGGGTTCCCCAATTACTTTTCCTCAAGGGCCATATTTTGACTAGGGAACCAGGCTGAGCCAGGAGGCCGAGTCCGCACGTGCGAAAAATTTGATTTTTTATTTTTTCATTAATTAATTAAAATTTGTTCTCAACCAGTGGTTCACGCATAGGCTACTGACCCCCATTTAATGCCATTTATATCTGGGACCCCCCCCCCCCCCCCCCCCAAAACAAAACATTCTTCCAGGGGCCACAAGGGGGCGCTCCGCGGGCCGCCTATTGGGGAACCCTGATTTACAACAACCACAATACGAGTACAGATGTGGAGCTGTGTGCTTTGCAGTGTGTTTTGAGTATACCGTCATCACCGCGTCATTGAATCACCTTAGGTTGCACAGTACTTGCGTTCAATGTCATCGTCGTCGATAACATTCGGTTGCTTATGAAAATTCCCCATCTCAGCTCACTACTTGGTGAAATTCTAGGACAGAAGACACTTCTAAAGATGCCTTCGCATATGACAAGAAAAGCAATATCAATCTACTCAAGAGTGCCCACTTTAAAGCTTATTTCTGTTATGTGAATTATCCTCAGTGGGAGCCCAATACTGTAGTATAGCATTGCCCGCATGTCATGCAATCCCTAACAAAGACAGATTGCCAGCTTTGAATTGTGGACCACGATGTGGTTGAGTCACATTTCCCTGCATAAAGCCCTCTTTTGGGCCTGTGTCTTATTACTGGGTAAGATGAGGCACATACAGTACGTCTGCTGGCTGCAGTGAGATATCACACTCTGTCAAAGTTAAAACAGAATATGATATTACCATTTGGCCGCCTTCCTCCATCCCTGTAGCCTTCCTTTGTCCCCCTCGACTACTTTCCTCTCTGTTCTCTGTTCAAGTTATTAAAGATATACAGGTAGGTCAGAGATGGGTCAAATGACAAACACCTTGAACTATATGATTTTTGTGATAGGCAAATCAGTACTCGTATAAGAAGCTCTGCTGAAAAACTATATAGCGGCAGATAAAAGAAAGAAAATAACAGGCCAGTCACTAGGTGCGTTTCCATGAAGCCGTTTTTATGCGCATTAAGGCTCTTGCGCAAAATCTCCTGGATGGAAACACATCAATATGCGAATAAAACACTCACAAAAACACTTTTTCGCTTGGAGGTTGCGGATTTAGGCTTTTTCGAAAAAAGGGAAATGCGCAAATAGTGTATGGAAACTCTTGCGGAAAAGGTTTTTAATTAGAAAGCATTGAACTCGCATTATATCGCTTTTGAACAGTTGGAAAATAAAATAAAAAACGATGTGGAGGCAGTGGAGTGAACGGTGCATGGGATGGTGGATAGAGAGAGGGAGAGGATAAGGTCCCAATTTACTACTACCCGACCCGTCCGATTAATAATTGTGTAGTGTGTTCAAAGATCCCTTATGAAGTCTGAATCCTCCCGAGTTGATCGGGGCGCTCCGATCATTTTGATATCTGTATCGCAGATTCGCTACTGTATGTACACACACACACACACACACACGTGGACTACGAGTAGCGTAATAGACTAAACTTTTATATATAGCTGCCGGGTCCCTGCAGGCTATTCGATTTCGATCCATGCATATGCTTCATCTATTCTTATATATTTATATTCATTGCATAAGATAAGCAACCTAAACGTGTAGGCTATAGGCTATATAGCCGATGAAACAAGTTATCCACAACTGTTTGCAGCTGCAATCAATCCATTTACAGTATAAACGACCAGTATGCTCCAATCGAGTCCCGCGACATATATATAGGCTATATGTGCCCCGAATATATTAAGACAAGCATTACACAACAAATCGTTCTTTGACTGTAAAGAAAGCCCATCAAATCCCTAAATCAATGGTGTGAACATGGATTAGGACTATACTTTACATGAGCCTCACTTTACTGGCAAAACAGTGCCAACTACTGCATATTTAATGAACTTATGTCATATGCGCATTTTATCAGTTTAATGGAAACACCGACAATTCGCTTTTCTTTTTTCGACTTAATGAACATACGCTTCCTTTTTTCGCAAAGGCTTAATGGAACCGCACCTAGTGACAGAATAGTTACTGTTAGGTCATTTGCACATTTGTTGGCAACACACTATCTTCAATGTCAACAACAAATATCTGGATAGCTGTATTGCATGTGCTTCCCCTCTCTGCTCTCAGTATTCTGTCTGTATACTATATCAAAGCAAAAACTGCCCAAAACAAAAATCCTGCACGCACACATACACCCACAGTTCTGCTCTGTCTGATCATTATACATAATATTACATGGTAATGAAATACTGTGTTCAGAGGAGAATTGTTTTTTTGTGGGTGTTTTTGTGTCATCTATGTGGACTGGGACTCCAATGATTCTCCCTTTTCTGATTAGCATACAAATGCTACACTCTGATTCCCACTATGGTGAGAGTAAAGGCATTCCACAAGATCTAACCGCCAATCTAATATTATCTTTTGAGGGACAACGTCTCTCTCTCTCTCTCTCTCTCTCTCTCAGACATGTACAAACACACCCATAAAATCCACAAACTACACATGGCCTTATGCTTGCTCAGATTCTCTCTCTCACACGCACACGCGCGCACATACACATACACAAACACACACAGACAGACAGACATGTGTGCACACAGACAGAAAGACATTTGTGCACACAGACAGACAGACGTGTGTGCACACAGACAGACAGACGTGTGTGCACACAGACAGACTTGTGTGCACACAGACAGACAGACGTGTGCAGTGCACACAGACAGACAGACGTGTGCAGTGCACACAGACAGACATACTTGTGTGGACACAGACAGACAGACGTGTGCAGTGCACACAGACAGACAGACTTGTGTGCACACAGACAGACAGACGTGTGCAGTGCACACAGACAGACATACTTGTGTGCACACAGACAGACGTGTGCAGTGCACACAGACAGACATACTTGTGTGCATACATGCACTTGCACACACGTGCATAAGCTGATTCAGTGTCAGAATGGAGAACGGCATACCCTGCAGCTACTTCAAATACTTATCCACTTATTCTACCTGTTGTTCCAGTCGGTCTCCAAGTATGCACATTAATCATACACAGCAATGTGTGAGGCTGCCATGTGCAGTGACTCATATTCTTTAATATTGTTTGATTTCAATAGGAAACATTATAGAGCGATCATCTGGCTTTCAAGTAAACCATCTCGTTTTCTATTCCTAAAGAATTCCATTCCTAAAGAAAGTATTGTGCTGCCAAGCTATTTACGAGCCATCACACATGGGGAGTGATCTGAGTCACTGTTAATGGAAGAGGAGGGTAATAGCACTTTTTTACAGGTTTAAAAAGCTTTGAGTAATGGTTCCCATTTTTGAAATGTTTTCAATATAATTGATGTCTGTAGATGAGGTGTGTGCATTTTCTACATGATTTTTCTTTTGCATTGATGTCAGTATTATAAATATGGCGGTACAGGCAAAGATTCTTCATTAATGTTTGCAGGGAAAACATTGTTATGCTTAGCTCATTGAGACATGAGCATTATGCTGTCATGCTTTCTATTTGTTGGTGTTCAAGAGGGAGATCGCAGGCGACATAACATAATGTGCCATTACTGGCACACCGATATATACCCACAAATGTCTTTGGGAAGAATATTGTGACTAACAAGACATGATTCTAAATCTTAAGTAACAACATTTGTTTTTGAGTGGTGCAACCACTCCTATAGACAGCTATTTATGTGTGTCCCTGGGTCTGTCCCTGGGTCCCTGGGTCGCTGGGTCCCTGGGTCTGTCCGAGCATGAAAATAGCGTTATAGCGTTTGTTCACCACCAAGTGTCACTGTTGCACAGCCTAACATACAGACACACACAGGCCAGGGAGGCTGGCTTGTACAGTACAGTACAGTACAGTACAGTACAGTACAGTACAGTACAGTACAGTACAGTACAGTACAGTACAGTACAGTACTGAGACAGGTCTGATTTTTATTCAACATGGAGTGTTAAAAATGAGGAGTTAAAGGACAACTTTACTTTGTTTTTTTTCAACCAAGTTCATGTTTTAGATTGTTATTAGAGAAAGTAAAAGGTGAGTTTGTTTTTTTCATTTGCTGCTTTCTTTTGTTCTAATGATTTTCGCATTTGAACAATTGGCTAAATAACCCTAACCATATTTTTTTTACAACATTTTACGGCAATATCTTTTTTATTATTTACTATAGTCCTACTAGACCCCAGGAAATTACATCTGGCCACACGAGATTGGGGGGGTTTATTGAATGTGAAGGTGGAGGTGACAAACTGACGATTGAGCCTACGACACACAGTATGGCATCCCCTAGGTTCCAGTTGGGTCGTTCAGACACACGGAAAACTACGGTGGCTATAGATGTAATTTCCTGGTGTCTAGTAGGACTATAGTAAATAACAATAAAGAAATCGCCCTACAATTTTCTAAAAAAGTTATAATGTTTGCCCCTGTTAAAAATTACTAAAAAGCTAAAACGAAAGAAAGCAGCAAATGAAAAAACAATATAACACTCACCTTTTACTTTCTCTAATAACCTAAAACATGAACCTTGGTTGAAAAAAGTTATCCTTAAAAATTGACCATGGATATGGAAATGTTTTTCTTCCCACTTACTGATGCTTGTACGCAACTACATATTCTCTATTGACTGCTCATGAAACAATGAGATTAACAACCCTCAATATACAAGTCTAGGATTGGCAGATAAAGGTTTGTCAAGTATATTGCTGGTGTGGTCATTTTAAGCGTTTCAAGTTGTCCCATTCTGTGCTCTGTCTCCTCTATATTATACACAGACATGTAGACAATGCTTTGATGAGCTTCCAGCAGGTGGTAGAAACCAAACTTGACAGAGAGTTTGACTTACATCCGTTACAGTGATGGAAAATACCCTGCAAATGACGGGCCAAAGCATTTTGGCTCTATTCTTGACAGCATTAGATCAATAGAGATTCCAGTCTCCAAGCTCAAAATAATACTGATGACAAGAGTGATATATATCGCCATTAAAGCAGGCTGGGCATCTTCATAGACTCAAGACCTGAAAATTGATAAAGGCCAACAGGCTGTTCTCCTCGAATAAACCCACCAGTCGATAGAATATATACTCTTGAGTCTTAAAGGATTTAACTTGCCTCACAGTGACATGTACAAAGTGATACAAACGTTTCATTTTCTTTTTAGGAGGGTTATGATTCCCACCCCGACGAAAACAGATGCATTTCCTCTGGCTGTCTCAGTTGCCATGGCGATACCTGGCAGCCGGATGATTAGACTGCAATGCATGGAACTCATTTTCAAAAGTGCATCATCCCAACTCCTCTTGAATCCACAAAAGCGATGTTACTGCCCATGCTCAGTTCTGAGGGCATCTGGAGGTCTTTTGGTAAACACTCATTTCATGTTTTGTGCGTGCTCTGTTTTGTTGTTACATTCACAGAGTTCTCCATTGTTGTCTCTCGCCTGTGCTTTAGGGCCTGTTTCTTCAAAATAGGACGATAAGGGGGTAGATTTGGCATGTTAAATGTTGATGTTAACGCGTTCCAATGAGCACTGAAACCTAATCAAAACAGGAATCTGTATACTGGTGGGCTTGATGGTGTGTTTGCTTTCAACCCAAAACGTCAAGTAATGCTGTAGGCTGGATAGATATGAACGTCAAGAGTGATGCCTCATGTACACATAGTCATGTGTGGTGGCGTTGCACAATGAAAATAGCGTTGCAAGCTTGTAGATTTGCCATTTTCAGTGCACAACACTCCGCACAACTAATGGCCTATAACTCTGATCAACGTTACGTTTCAGTAATCGTGAAAATCTGTCTTTTTTTTCAGCTGAAGTCTAATACTAGCATACAGGTATAGTGCTCAAATGGGTGCTTCTGTCTGGATTTTTTTTTTGTGTAATTGTTGGCACTAACTTGATGGTACTGACAACACCCCACTTGAGAATAATTATTTTCATCCTGTTGTTTATAAGTAGCGTTGTTGTGTAGTAAAGTGGTGTTCAGTATCTAGGCTGCAGTTACCTACGCTGGCAGGAGTAAACTGGGTTGTGTAACGTGGCCCCTGGTGTGACTATTCTCATGACAGACCCCTGAACAGTGGATGTGCCAATGTTTTGTGCTGATTGGTGATTGGTGTTTATCAATCCACCCACCGTCTAGGCAATTTGAATAGGATTATTTGAGATGCGAAGCAATTGTGAAACTATCGGAATGAGTGAGTGTTAAACACAGTGTGACCTGTGTTTAATCGTTCATTGGTCCATTACTACTTGAACATTTGCTATCAAATATATTATCCAAATCCCATCACCATTTTTCCTAGTGATCATGTCACTGAATATATAATCAAATGTATTTGGTGTGCTTTATTAATAATTATAGTTGTTGGTGTGAAGTCTCAATAAAAAATCACACCCGTGTGAACTGAGTGGTGTAAGGTTTTATATAGCATGATCAGCTGTGGTCTGACGTAATGTCTGACGTAATGAAATAAGGTAAGGTATTATGTAGCCTGATCAGCTCTGATCTGACGTAATGAAATCACACCCGGATGTGATTTCACAACTGGCTTTTTCTGCGCAGAGAAAATGACCACGGTTGCTACGGTCATCCAGTTCACCCGGGTGTGATTTAATTACGTCAGAAATTATTTTGAACATAGCAACCATGGTCATTTTTTTATGCACACAAAAGCCAGTTGTAGGAGTGGTTTACACCACTCAAAAAATACATAACTAATGTTCAAATATGAATTAAAGCTAAATGTGCAATTTGTGTGAGTTTAAGATGTTAAGACATGTAGGCTACTGTTTTTCCAGTATAAGATAGATGCTTGCGGGAGTGGCATGTATGCCATAGTGGGGGGGAGGACATTTTAACAAGGGTCTTGATGCATATAAATTAATCAATTTATTTGTACATGATACTGTATGAGTACGGTGCTGTAGACAAGCTGTAAATAGGAGTAAGCGAATGGTTGTGTCATTCTGCAAGCATTTCCAAGTCTAACTGAATTTAATTTGATTGTGGGATACAGGTTAGTGGCTAATCTCTCTCTTTCTCTTTCTCTTTCTCTTTCTCTCTATCTCTATCTCTATCTCTCCCTCAGCCATTTGCCATCACAAAGTCATTGCTTCCAAGTTCCTACTATGTTCTAGTCCTAGTTGAGAACCTTGTTGACATGGTGAATACCCAGCCACCTGGTCTATCTACATGAACCTTGTTGACATGGTGAATACCCAGCCACCTGGTCTATCTACATGAACCTTGTTGACATGGTGAATACCCAGCCACCTGGTCTATCTACAGGTGAGAACCTTGTTGACATGGTGAATACCCAGCCACCTGGTCTATCTACACGTGAGAACCTTGTTGACATGGTGAATACCCAGCCACCTGGTCTATCTACAGGTGAGAACCTTGTTGACATGGTGAATACCCAGCCACCTGGTCTATCTACAGGTGAGAACCTTGTTGACATGGTGAATACCAGCCACCTGGTCTATCTACAGGTGAGAACCTTGTTGACATGGTGAATACCCAGCCACCTGGTCTATCTACAGGTGAGAACCTTGTTGACATGGTGAATACCAGCCACCTGGTCTATCTACAGGTGAGAACCTTGTTGACATGGTGAATACCCAGCCACCTGGTCTATCTACAGGTGAGAACCTTGTTGACATGGTGAATACCCAGCCACCTGGTCTATCTACAGGTGAGAACCTTGTTGACATGGTGAATACCCATACCAGCCACCTGGTCTATCTACAGGTGAGAACCCAGCCACCTGGTCTATCTACAGGTGAGAACCTTGTTGACATGGTGAATACCCAGCCACCTGGTCTATCTACAGGTGAGAACCCTGTTGACATGGTGAATACCAGCCACCTGGTCTATCTACAGGTGAGAACCTTGTTGACATGGTCAATACCCAGCCACCTGGTCTATCTACAGGTGAGAACCTTGTTGACATGGTGAATACCCAGCCACCTGGTCTATCTACAGGTGAGAACCTTGTTGACATGGTGAATACCCAGCCACCTGGTCTATCTACAGGTGAGAACCCTGTTGACATGGTGAATACCCAGCCACCTGGTCTATCTACAGGTGAATACCCAGCCACCTGGTCTATCTACAGGTGAGAACCCTGTTGACATGGTGAATACCAGCCACCTGGTCTATCTACAGGTGAGAACTTTGTTGACATGGTGAATACCCAGCCACCTGGTCTATCTACAGGTGAATACCCAGCCACCTGGTCTATCTACAGGTGAGAACCCTGTTGACATGGTGAATACCAGCCACCTGGTCTATCTACAGGTGAGAACCTTGTTGACATGGTGAATACCCAGCCAGCCACCTGGTCTATCTACAGGTGAGAACCCTGTTGACATGGTGAATACCCAGCCACCTGGTCTATCTACATGTGAATACCCAGCCACCTGGTCTATCTACAGGTGAATACCCAGCCACCTGGTCTATCTACAGGTGAGAACCTTGTTGACATGGTGAATACCCAGCCACCTGGTCTATCTACAGGTGAGAACCCTGTTGACATGGTGAATACCCAGCCACCTGGTCTATCTACAGGTGAGAACCCTGTTGACATGGTGAATACCAGCCACCTGGTCTATCTACAGGTGAGAACCTTGTTGACATGGTGAATACCCATACCAGCCACCTGGTCTATCTACAGGTGAGAACCTTGTTGACATGGTGAATACCCAGCCACCTGGTCTATCTACAGGTGAGAACCTTGTTGACATGGTGAATACCCAGCCACCTGGTCTATCTACAGGTGAGAACCTTGTTGACATGGTGAATACCAGCCACCTGGTCTATCTACAGGTGAGAACCCTGTTGACATGGTGAATACCCAGCCACCTGGTCTATCTACAGGTGAGAACCTTGTTGACATGGTGAATACCAGCCACCTGGTCTATCTACAGGTGAGAACCTTGTTGACATGGTGAATACCAGCCACCTGGTCTATCTACAGGTGAGAACCTTGTTGACATGGTGAATACCAGCCACCTGGTCTATCTACAGGTGAGAACCCTGTTGACATGGTGAATACCAGCCACCTGGTCTATCTACAGGTGAGAACCTTGTTGACATGGTGAATACCCAGCCACCTGGTCTATCTACAGGTGAGAACCTTGTTGACATGGTGAATACCCAGCCACCTGGTCTATCTACAGGTGAGAACCCTGTTGACATGGTGAATACCCAGCCACCTGGTCTATCTACAGGTGAGAACCTTGTTGACATGGTGAATACCCAGCCACCTGGTCTATCTACAGGTGAGAACCTTGTTGACATGGTGAATACCCAGCCACCTGGTCTATCTACAGGTGAGAACCTTGTTGACGTGGTGAATACCAGCCACCTGGTCTATCTACAGGTGAGAACCTTGTTGACATGGTGAATACCCAGCCACCTGGTCTATCTACAGGTGAGAACCTTGTTGACATGGTGAATACCCAGCAGCCACCTGGTCTATCTACAGGTGAGAACCTTGTTGACATGGTGAATACCCAGCCACCTGGTCTATCTACAGGTGAGAACCTTGTTGACATGGTGAATACCCAGCCACCTGGTCTATCTACAGGTGAGAACCTTGTTGACATGGTGAATACCCAGCCACCTGGTCTATCTACAGGTGAGAACCTTGTTGACATGGTGAATACCAGCCACCTGGTCTATCTACAGGTGAGAACCTTGTTGACATGGTGAATACCCAGCCACCTGGTCTATCTACAGGTGAGAACCTTGTTGACATGGTGAATACCCAGCCACCTGGTCTATCTACAGGTGAGAACCTTGTTGACATGGTGAATACCCATACCAGCCACCTGGTCTATCTACAGGTGAGAACCCAGCCACCTGGTCTATCTACAGGTGAGAACCTTGTTGACATGGTGAATACCCAGCCACCTGGTCTATCTACAGGTGAGAACCCTGTTGACATGGTGAATACCAGCCACCTGGTCTATCTACAGGTGAGAACCTTGTTGACATGGTCAATACCCAGCCACCTGGTCTATCTACAGGTGAGAACCTTGTTGACATGGTGAATACCCAGCCACCTGGTCTATCTACAGGTGAGAACCTTGTTGACATGGTGAATACCCAGCAGCCACCTGGTCTATCTACAGGTGAGAACCTTGTTGACATGGTGAATACCCAGCCACCTGGTCTATCTACAGGTGAGAACCTTGTTGACATGGTGAATACCCAGCCACCTGGTCTATCTACAGGTGAGAACCTTGTTGACATGGTGAATACCCAGCCACCTGGTCTATCTACAGGTGAGAACCTTGTTGACATGGTGAATACCCAGCCACCTGGTCTATCTACAGGTGAGAACCTTGTTGACATGGTGAATACCCAGCCACCTGGTCTATCTACAGGTGAGAACCCTGTTGACATGGTGAATACCAGCCACCTGGTCTATCTACAGGTGAGAACCTTGTTGACATGGTCAATACCCAGCCACCTGGTCTATCTACAGGTGAGAACCTTGTTGACATGGTGAATACCCAGCCACCTGGTCTATCTACAGGTGAGAACCTTGTTGACATGGTGAATACCCAGCCACCTGGTCTATCTACAGGTGAGAACCCTGTTGACATGGTGAATACCCAGCCACCTGGTCTATCTACAGGTGAATACCCAGCCACCTGGTCTATCTACAGGTGAGAACCTTGTTGACATGGTGAATACCCAGCCACCTGGTCTATCTACAGGTGAGAACCTTGTTGACGTGGTGAATACCAGCCACCTGGTCTATCTACAGGTGAGAACCTTGTTGACATGGTGAATACCCAGCCACCTGGTCTATCTACAGGTGAGAACCTTGTTGACATGGTGAATACCCAGCAGCCACCTGGTCTATCTACAGGTGAGAACCTTGTTGACATGGTGAATACCCAGCCACCTGGTCTATCTACAGGTGAGAACCTTGTTGACATGGTGAATACCCAGCCACCTGGTCTATCTACAGGTGAGAACCTTGTTGACATGGTGAATACCCAGCCACCTGGTCTATCTACAGGTGAGAACCTTGTTGACATGGTGAATACCCAGCCACCTGGTCTATCTACAGGTGAGAACCTTGTTGACATGGTGAATACCCATACCAGCCACCTGGTCTATCTACAGGTGAGAACCCAGCCACCTGGTCTATCTACAGGTGAGAACCTTGTTGACATGGTGAATACCCAGCCACCTGGTCTATCTACAGGTGAGAACCCTGTTGACATGGTGAATACCAGCCACCTGGTCTATCTACAGGTGAGAACCTTGTTGACATGGTCAATACCCAGCCACCTGGTCTATCTACAGGTGAGAACCTTGTTGACATGGTGAATACCCAGCCACCTGGTCTATCTACAGGTGAGAACCTTGTTGACATGGTGAATACCCAGCCACCTGGTCTATCTACAGGTGAGAACCCTGTTGACATGGTGAATACCCAGCCACCTGGTCTATCTACAGGTGAATACCCAGCCACCTGGTCTATCTACAGGTGAGAACCCTGTTGACATGGTGAATACCAGCCACCTGGTCTATCTACAGGTGAGAACCTTGTTGACATGGTGAATACCCAGCCACCTGGTCTATCTACAGGTGAATACCCAGCCACCTGGTCTATCTACAGGTGAGAACCCTGTTGACATGGTGAATACCAGCCACCTGGTCTATCTACAGGTGAGAACCTTGTTGACATGGTGAATACCCAGCCAGCCACCTGGTCTATCTACAGGTGAGAACCCTGTTGACATGGTGAATACCCAGCCACCTGGTCTATCTACAGGTGAATACCCAGCCACCTGGTCTATCTACAGGTGAATACCCAGCCACCTGGTCTATCTACAGGTGAGAACCTTGTTGACATGGTGAATACCCAGCCACCTGGTCTATCTACAGGTGAGAACCCTGTTGACATGGTGAATACCCAGCCACCTGGTCTATCTACAGGTGAGAACCCTGTTGACATGGTGAATACCAGCCACCTGGTCTATCTACAGGTGAGAACCTTGTTGACATGGTGAATACCCATACCAGCCACCTGGTCTATCTACAGGTGAGAACCTTGTTGACATGGTGAATACCCAGCCACCTGGTCTATCTACAGGTGAGAACCTTGTTGACATGGTGAATACCCAGCCACCTGGTCTATCTACAGGTGAGAACCTTGTTGACATGGTGAATACCAGCCACCTGGTCTATCTACAGGTGAGAACCCTGTTGACATGGTGAATACCCAGCCACCTGGTCTATCTACAGGTGAGAACCTTGTTGACATGGTGAATACCAGCCACCTGGTCTATCTACAGGTGAGAACCTTGTTGACATGGTGAATACCAGCCACCTGGTCTATCTACAGGTGAGAACCTTGTTGACATGGTGAATACCAGCCACCTGGTCTATCTACAGGTGAGAACCCTGTTGACATGGTGAATACCAGCCACCTGGTCTATCTACAGGTGAGAACCTTGTTGACATGGTGAATACCCAGCCACCTGGTCTATCTACAGGTGAGAACCTTGTTGACATGGTGAATACCCAGCCACCTGGTCTATCTACAGGTGAGAACCCTGTTGACATGGTGAATACCCAGCCACCTGGTCTATCTACAGGTGAGAACCTTGTTGACATGGTGAATACCCAGCCACCTGGTCTATCTACAGGTGAGAACCTTGTTGACATGGTGAATACCCAGCCACCTGGTCTATCTACAGGTGAGAACCTTGTTGACGTGGTGAATACCAGCCACCTGGTCTATCTACAGGTGAGAACCTTGTTGACATGGTGAATACCCAGCCACCTGGTCTATCTACAGGTGAGAACCTTGTTGACATGGTGAATACCCAGCAGCCACCTGGTCTATCTACAGGTGAGAACCTTGTTGACATGGTGAATACCCAGCCACCTGGTCTATCTACAGGTGAGAACCTTGTTGACATGGTGAATACCCAGCCACCTGGTCTATCTACAGGAAGTATTAGGTATCATTTCTTGAGCATTTAATTTTCCTCAAAACATCCATTTCTGAGGGATGCAGATAAAGGGAGTGTCTCTCGCCCAGAAAGACTCATCATTAAAAGAAGAGGAAAACATGCCAAGGAGATGATGATTGAACATTGCTTCAGTTGTTGGAGCTTTTGGTGTTTTGAGAAGGAAACGGTGTGATTTGAAGAATAAAAGCGGTGTTGTGAGAATATAATACATTAGGAAAGCTGGAGAGGAGGAAAATAGATCACTGATGGTTGACATATGACACCATTATTGTGCTGTCTTTAGAAATTCTGTGAGAAAATGACTGAGAGGGGACAGGAAACACAAGAAAGGACTCCTAAGAGGCAGAAGGGAAGGAGACAAATGGATAAAGATGAAAAGAGGACAAATAGAGCCGGAGGGAGAGGAGGAGTTCAATAAACAGGGATTTAAATATAATGAGAAACAAAATGAGAGCAGGATAAAAGAAGGCAAAGTAAAAGTGAAAGAACCTGTAAACTTATAAGAATGAAAAATTGACCTGAAATGTGAAAGTGAAAATGGAACGGAGGGGAGAGACTGGCATAGCATGGCGCTCTCTGGCAACGAATGCCAAGATGAGTTAGGAGCAGAGAGGAGACAGAGGGCTAACAGAAGTCACACCTCAAACCCATTCATGCACATGACACGTGGCTATGTCAAACTGAAGCAGCCTCACTGACTAATTACTCCCCTTGCCTGCTATAGTAAACGCAAGAAGGAAGTTTCTCTTGTAGAAAAGGATGAACATGAAAAAGCAGTGCTTTAATCAAATTAGGCAAAGACCTTTAGGTGGAGAATTATTCAAATAGAAGCTATCACATGGGAATGACAAGCTCTCTGAATTAATCAGCAAGAGCTTCTTGTCAGTTCCCAGTAGCATACCATACAGTATGAACCTGTAAAAGAAAGCCATCATGTATTGTCTCCACCAGGCCGAAGGCATGGGGAGAGAGTATGTTTTGCATTCCGTCCGTCCGTCCGTGTGTGTGTGTGTGTCCGTCCGTCCGTCCGTTACCAGCTAATCTCCGTCACCGTTAACCCGGTCGATACCAAATTTAGCACACACACTCCCTAGATGCCAACGATGAACCTCTGCTTTCCAGAACAGCCTGTTATAGCGCCACCAGGAGACCGACTTTTGTAAAACCCATTATTTTGTCCAAAAATCCTGCAAATCGTTTCACAGTATCTATAGTCATGTGCTCAAGATGGATCTGTCCGATATTTTATATTCCATCCTAATTGGCTAACATTGGCTTTCAAAGTTTGCAGGATTGGCCCGTTTTGAACAAAAAGCCTCAAATCATGAACGTAGTGTGCAATTTACTGTACGTGAAATCTTTCACACACTTTCCTACTAGGCTGAGGAATATATCCCACCCTTTTCACATTCACAAAACATGTTGTTGTTGTGAATGTGATGCTACCTACAATTTTCATGAGACCACGGATAATAATCTGTCTTTGGCCCGGCAGCCAAGTGGTGGTGTTCTATTATAATTATAGCTTCACCTTCACATCATCGGACTCTTAATGCATACATTTACATACATTTGTATGAACTTGTGTACCGTATGTGTTTGTGCTGCCATATACATTTGAGCATGTGTGTGCTAGATGTAATGGCAGTTGCACTTTGACAAGTCCTTCTGTTATGACAGCACTAAGCGAGCGGGGGGTTTGTGTGTGTCCATATGTTATATGTGTCTCGTCTTTATTTATCAGACACCTTGCACTACAGGCCTCCCAAGCAAGACTGCCGAGAGCTGTTCTACTTAGAGTGTGTGTGTGTGTGTGTGTGTGTGCGTGCGTGCATCTGTTTTGTATGCGCATGCGGGGTACACACGCATACAAATCTGTTTTGTATGCGCATGCGGGGTACACACACGCACACACGCATACAAATCTGTTTTGTATGCGCATGCGGGGTACACACACGCACACACGCATACAAATCTGTTTTGTATGCGCATGCGGGGTACACACACGCACACACGCATACAAATCTGTTTTGTATGTGCATGCGGGGGTACACACACACACAGCACACGCACGGAGCATATACAGTATGTATGGGTAGACTTCATTGTATTCCTTCTATAGATGTCATATACAAATTGGCATCAGCGTTAGCCTCTCCCTTCCTCTCCTGCCCAGTCTGACAGAAGCATTCACAGGTCAGGGAGAACATCAGGAAGGCTTACGGCTGATGAATAGACTTTGACATAAATTTGAAACATTCCTGACGGTGGCTGTTGACAGGGCAGTATCTTTTCACAGGTCGGTGTGCAGGCTTTTGACATCAATTCGGCTGTTTTCAGTGTCGGAGCAACTGAGGACACATTGCGCTAGATTCCTCTGATATGAATACTATTTGGAAGCCATGTGTGCAACAACTGATTAATTACCATATTGCCCAAAAGAATGAATGACACAAACATTGGTTATACTGTAGGTTAGCTCAATTAAAGATTCATCATACTTGGTTGAGCGTGAAATATGTGCTACCGTTGATTGGCTCCGCCTGCAGGTAGGTATCCTGGACAAGAATCAAAAGCAGCCTGTGCTACCTCCCGGGCAATCTTCAGGGTATTCTATGCCAGGTTATTGCACAAATAGTATGGCAACCATTTTATTTTTAATGAGGCAAATAGTTTATTCTCCCCTCTTGAGAACAGGAACACCAGATGGCATAAGGATGGTGAGATTTCACCCGACCAAAATGGTAATTCAGGATAGAATTCCTTTTGTGTCTTGCATAGTCCCAACGCACCGGTGATGTGCTTGAAGTTGCACATTTATCAGGTTACCATTTTTCTTCTCTCCAGTTTCATTGCTTATTTGCTATACCATATGTCATACTAAAAGGAGACATGTACAGTTTTTCAAGCTCATCTCCATTTATCTATTGTATCAAATTCATGAAAAAATCCCACCAGATAAAAACCTGGGTGTTATTTGACGTCAGTCAGCTGTGGATATTTAAACTCGGTGTTAATCACCATATAGTCTAATTCATCCTCCGTTGTACAACTATTTTGTGCCACCTCGCTTCCAAGACACGTTGCGAGCTTGTAAAACGCCTATTTCCGGCACTTCACACGCTCATATGACAGAGTAATTAGTAGAGTAATTCAGGCTTAACTAGCCAGTTACTACTTTTAGCCTTAGAACATTTTACAAACACTTCTCCTGGAGCAATGGTTGATCAGCTGACAATTTTCAATGCAAAGCCTGTATTACGATTTAAGAGTGCAAGTGTTATTAACACTAATGGCAAGCTGAATAGGCTTATCAGTAGTTGTGTTGAACAGTGACCATGTGTGACATTAGTGTCACAAACACTTAATTCATTACAGAATAATATGAACTTGGCAAGTGATTATACGAACACGAAGTGATCCATATCTTCACAAGCACAATTACACACATTAAAGCAGTGTGTTCAGTTAATCTTCCAAAGTACCATTATCAATCTATGCAGTTTGATAATGTAGCTACTGTGTAGATCAGATCAAACACAAGGGAAACCGTCCAAGAACTGTTGCAAGACAAATAAGCTTCAGAGACAGCACTACAGTACTTGAAGGCTCAAATGGCGCTTATGAACATCATCAAATGCACGCACGCACGCACGCACGCACACACACACACACACACACACACACACACACACACACACACACACAAAACTAACTTCATTTTACAGTAAATGTAATTCAGGGTACATCCCAGGAAAGATTTTAAACACATTTTATTTCAGAATTAGTTTAATTTGTTACATCACAGTGTTCTGTTCCCACAACGTGTTGTATACATCCAGTATGTTAACGAAGTTAAACAGACAGCCAAACTCGTTTTTCACAAGCCAGGAAGCGAGCGGCCTTGCTCCTTTAATTAACAATCTTCGACAGGTGAAATGTACGTGTAAAACTGTAGCAAACAGAAAAACAGAAAAGACACAAATGTCTTAGCTATCATAGAAAAATCACATTATGAATTTAAGCTGGCAAATAAGTGCTAATATGAAATGTAAACACAATTACATGCAATCATATGCTAGTCAAACATAAACATGTAAAGTTGCCATTATCATCATCATTTTTAACCAATGTGAATTATTGTCCAATGTCCATATGCAATTGCAAATAAACAAATCAAAACTGTTCACAGAAAGAGAATCATGTTCAAACTTACAGCCATTGCTTTCGAGGGTATGAAAAAAGGTAGAGATACAACAAACACGGTCACCATGTGCTTCTCTGCTTGTTCTCTAATGGAGTCTACATTCAGTACACTGTGTTCTGAAGCTTCTTCTACCCACAATGCATTGCTAACTTCCTGCTACCAATGTAAGCCTATCAAAATAAAAGCATTCATCAGTTGACTACAAACAAGCAATATAAACTTAACATTTAAACATGAACTAAAGCATGAACTCAAACTGAGGGCAGAACACACAGGTTTTCATGTCAGTGGGTGAAATTCATTTTCGTGCGTGCAAAGATATACACAAGCAAAGATATACACAAGCAAAGATATACACAAGCAACACATGAACATGACGTTAGACGTAAGGGGCGACTGTGGCTCAGGAGGTAGAGCAGGTCGTCCAATGATCCATGGGTCGGCGGTTCGAATCCCGGCTCCTCCTGTCTACATGTCGAAGTGTCCTTGGATAAAGGCGCTATATAAATGCACCATTTACCATTTAAGTAAGGTGCAAGAGTTGTATTTGAAAATGGTTGGGTTGCAAGCGTTTGGCCATAGAAATATACTTAATGTCACTTCACTACTCTCTAGCTCTCTCTGTATTTCCGGTGTCTATCCATTATATGCAGGACCGCTTTAAGGGTAGTGTGAGTGGTGCTGTCGCACAGGGCCTCGCGCCTTGCGAGGCCTCGCGGGGGCAGCGTCCCCCCTCCCTTTTTAATAGGCTTATAAATGTTAACAATCACTTTCCATCTCAGACAGTAATATATAGTTTTGCTTACATGTTGATATATTTCACATTTAGTAGTAGGCCTACTCGCTGACAATGCGTGTCTGCGTCCTACAATCTAGTTTTGCTTGATCATATTTGACATTAGTCTCACTGACATTGCGTGTCTGCGTCATCTATTAAGCGCACTATGTGGTGGTCGAGTGGATGGTGTTGGTGTGCGACTGTGCGTAGGAGGGCGGTGTGGTGGTGGGAAAGTTGAAAGACACAAAGTCGAGTCGTAGAGAAAAAAAGAAGAGTTCAAAGCCTCGCTGAGAGTTTCATTTGATAAATTCATTGCAAAAATCATCGCTCCAACCGCGCCCCAATCAGCCGCGGGGCCCTGCGATCCAACCGCGCCCCAATCAGCCGCGGGGCCCTGCGATCCAACCGCGCCCCAATCAGCCACGGGGCCCTGCGTTAAAACTAGACGGGATTATCAAGACATTATTGCAATTTGCTGCAAGGAAAGCTGCTGCTTGTGAAGTTGTGAGTAACATCCGAGACGAGTGCATTATATTTATATATCAATTATCTCTCTCTCTCTCTCTCTCTCTCTCTCTCTCTCTCTCTCTCTCTCTCGCGCCACACGCCTGTCATAATGTTTAGCGCAGTGGTCAGCAGCAGCTACACACAGCTACTCGCTCGCAGTGCATCCATTTCCAATAACACCCAATGTCCGCCTGAATGTGTGAATCACTTACCTTGTGCTTGCTGCTCGTTTTCAGAAGAATTAATCCAAGGTTTGTCATATTATGGTTTAAAGTAGGCATAGACTTTAGCTGGTCAGTCAGTGTGTGAGAAGCAGCACTGCTCTGCAGCCTCTGCTGATTAAATTGATATGACCTAGATATGTCATATGCGCATCTGACTGGCAAGATGATTAGTTATTTGGCAACACCTGTGTGAAATACCAATAGTATAATTTACAAGTAAGACGCGCAAACGCGGGAAGCGAACGCAGCTCGTAAATTGCAATAACAACAATTAGAATAAATTACGTACTTTTTAAGGTTTTTTTTAAGTTAAGTTTTTTTAAATTAAATGTTTTTTCAAGTTTTTTTTTAGTGTGTGTATGTGTGCGTGCGTGCTTCTTTTTTAGGTTTTTTTTTAAAAGTTTTTTGTTTAAGTTTTTTTTTAAGTTAAGTTTGTTTTTAAGTTAAGTTTTTTGTGTGTGTGCGTTTTTCCTTTTTAAGTTTTTTTTTAAGTTAAGTTTTTTTTAAGTTAAGTTTTTTGTGTGTGCGTTTTTCCTTTTTAAGTTTTTTTTTAAGTTACGTTTTTTTTTAAGTTACGTTTTTTTTTAAGTTAAGTTTTTTGTGTGTGCATTTTTCCTTTTTACGTTTTTTTTTAAGTTAAGTTTTTTGTGTGTGCGTTTTTCCTTTTTACGGTTTTTTTTTAAGTTAAGTTTTTTTTTAAGTTAAGTTTTTTTTTAAGTTAAGTTTTTTGTGTGTGTGCGTGCGTGCGTGTGTGTGCGTGCGTGCATGTGTGTGTGTGTGTGTTTTTGTGTGTGATACAGCTGCGCCCTCTGGTGGTGGGCGGGTGGTGTTACAGCGTGACACACACACAGACACACACACACACACACAGACACACAGACGTGATCTGCTGGGTCTCATAGTAAATGCTCACTGCGTTCGCAATAAAAGGCTTTCATATAGCCTACTCTTAGGTTACATTCCGGGGTGTTAATTTTAATTAGTTATACTTGCAAATTGAAGGCCAAAATAAACATGAATGAATGAATTAATTATGTTCACACAGGGCCTCGCATTTTTCCCAGACGCCTCTGACTATATGTCTATCAAATAAAGGCTCAGAAAAGACCCAAAAATACCTTTATGCAGCTAGAGTCTGTATTGTTTTGCGTTGATTGGAGACGGGTGTTTTAGATGTGTGGGTCTTGCAGGGATGCAGCAGTATGGTCATGTTTTCAACGGTAACCACATCGGGGAAAAGTAAATAGCCTAATACTTTCATGTGCTGTCCTCTGGGTATCCTTTGTTTAGTTTTGTTTAGTTTTTTTTATATTATGGATATATTCGTATCGAGGAATAACAACTAAACAAACAGATGCAAAGAGATCAAGCTGAACAACACTAGTGTGATAATATAATGCCCCTGTGCAAATGTAAATAATAAAACTCAACTTCATCTTCACCCAACTCACCTAATATACACTACTTTTGTGTCTAATTTACATACAGTATGTTAGTCCAAACAGTATTTTTTTTGGTTAATTTATGTGTTCAGTGTATTTAAGCGAATACTTTCAACTTCTCTACATTGTTACCTCCGCCAACAGATTTGGACGGGTTATGTTCCATTTCATTTGTCTGTAAGTTTGTCTGCAAGCACAATAACTCCAGATAGCTGGATTTCCATGAAACGTGGTGGGAAAAATGAATGCTTGCCTGAATAGCAGTGATGCTTCTGAACAGGATCAGGACACGGCTATGGGATTTGAAGGCAGGGATCCTTGCCTTGCTGAAGACATGCATTGTTATACTTCTGTGGTCGGAAATTTAAATGCTACCTTGCTATCAAATGAGGACTTTGATGTTCTCAGCAGGCTGTAAATGCTGTGTGCAGACTGGAAGCTACAAAGCTGCAGGCTATAGGCTACCACTGTTTTGGCTTTGGAGTCCCTGGCGTGTGCCTGTGCCATGGAAAATGTAGAGACTCCCCCTAATCAGGAACCTGGATAGAAGGACAAAGGAGAAAAGAGTAAAGACAATAAAAATCAAACCCATCTGAACTGAGTGGTGCTGTACTGTACTTGTTGCGTGCGTGCGTGCGTGCGTGCGTGCGCGCTGCGCAACAGTGACACTTTGTGGTGAAAAAACTGTATTTCCGTGCTTAGACATACAGAGACATACATACACACATTGTTGCGTATAGGAGTGGCTAGCACCACTCGAAAAGGGTGGGAGGATGGAGGGATACACGCACAATCTCATTGTGGAGGGGGTGTTAGTGGTTGTCCATGATAGCATAGATAACATAGGAAAGTCGCCGGAAAATATTTTGCAGCAACACTATTCATATTGTTGATGCCCCATTCATACAGGTTGATGGTTTTATTCACAGTGAAACATAAACCTTGTTCCGAATGAAAACGGCATTGCTTCATTGCCACATCATTTTCGTTCTAATTAATCACAAGAAAATAATGTACCTGGTGTGTAAGGACCTTTTCACTTACAGGCCTTCATGTAAGTATATACTGTACATCTGCCACATACAGTATGCGTACATCTGCCAGTATATACTGTACATCTACAGTGCCCTTTACCTTTACCCTGCCCCCTCATCTAGCTCCATACCTACTATGCTGACATGCACAACCTGGAAGCTCGTTGACACTTACATTATGTATATGGCCACGTGGGGAGCTGTCCTGCATAAAATGTTATGGGAATCCATGTTGATGAGCCATATATACCTTCCACTATATATAAGGCAGAAACCTTGCATTTCCATAGGTCATAGGTTTTTATGGGATTTTCCCACTTCCATATTGTACAACCGTCATATGGCAGTGTAGAAAAGAAGAGGCAAAATACACCTTGTGTGCACTATTTTTTCAATGCCCCGAAGGCCCCACCATTTTTCATTGAACCAATGAAAAGAATTAACAATTAAATTACTTTCCTGAAAATGAATGATTTTGGACATACACCGTTTCTGCCCATTAGCAACGAGTAGTCAAATCGATGGCTGCAGGGGGACACCCATCACTGTATACTGCATAGGCCTACTACCCTCTCTTCCCCTTCACACACTGCAGGGGGACACCCATCACTGTATATTATACTGTATAGGCCTACTACCCTCTCTTCCCCTTCACACACTCACACATGTGACTTAAGTGTGCTCCCCCATAACATATTCACATTGATTCCACATGTTTCCAGGTCATATTTATCAGGAAAGCTGGCACCACACACACACCCTCTTTCCCTGCCACATGCGTATATAGAGCCTATTTCCAGCAAGACCCATTTAAGAGAGACAGGGCCCCTGGGGAACGGCAACCGCTTGTGCTGACACTATGATACCATGCGACTATAGAGACTGCTGCTGTTGAGGCCACACTGCACTCTGTCTTGGCACCAAGCACTATTAATACGCCTTTCATTTGTAGAGAGAGGGAGAGGGAGATAGAGAGATAGAGAGAGAGGGAAAGAGAAATTTGATACTATTTCAATGTGGAATTCTCAGATCTCGCAACTGGTTACAGGAAGTCCCACCACTTTTGGTCAACAGCATCAAAACTAGCAGCAACTTCAGTTATATTAATTAATAAATATTGCGCTTCACAATTCGCTATTGCAAACAAGTTGCTAGTCCACCGGTCCATTGTTCCGCTAGCCTGGCAGCTAGCTCAACCCACTGTAGCCACAGTTTAAACTAGTGGCTTTAAAAAAAAATTGGGGGGATTTCTCTTGACGGGCTGGTTTATAACTAACCAGCATGTGGTGACTAACAACAGGTGTAGCTAGCGGATCACAATCCACCAGCGACCAAAGTACTGGTTTGACACGATGCCAAAAAAGGCGCGTAGCTTAGCCAGACTAGCCTTTGTTCCACCAGCACGTGGTGGCTAACAGGCGCAGCTAACGGATCACATTCTACTAGCAACCCGGAGCACTGGTATATTAAATACAACCTCTTGTTCCACGCGGTGCACAGCTAATTATAGACGAGTGGGAATTGTGTTTGCAGTTGGAACACGCTGTAACCACACGGGCGCGAGCCAAGGCTCCCTCCCTGGTTTTAAGCACACAAGGTTGACATGGGGCCGGTTCATACAAACCCCCCGCCTCCTGAATTACGGGGCCCCTGCAGCGGAGGGAACTGGGTCTAGGGTCTGTCAGGGACGTCCTACCAAGGACCCCCGACTCGTCAGTAGACGGCTGCCTCTCACCACCGTACTCCAATGAGTCCGACAGCCTGCGGGAGGGTTTGGGCTTGCCCTTGGAGGGTCGCCCCACACTCCCGACCGAGGTCAGGCACCCCTGCCTCCACAGGGACCTGACCATCTTTTTTTTTTAAATACATATGTTTATTGATTTTTCTTTACAACATAGTAATTTCAAAGCAATTATTGACATATATTTCCCCCCCCACATCCCCATGGCAGGACCTGACCATCTGGTATCACCCTGCCCTAGGGTCAGGATGGACTTGGCCGCATCTCCACCCGGGAGATGAAGGCTTGGGTCAGGTCGGTGTGACCTGGACCTGATGTATATCGACCCGGCCGTAACCTGCTCCTCCAAGGGAGCTAGCTCTCTTATTGGCGTGGCTTGTCGATTGCCTGGTTTACTGAGTTTGGAGATCAGGGTTCGACTCCAGCTCTGGGTGCTGAACGTTACAAAAAATCAGGATGCCTACAGTGTCCTGGTGACACTGGAGCGAACCAGGATAGATAGATAGATAGTTAGATGGATACTTTATTGATCCTGAAGGAAATTTGTTTTGTCCAACAGCTCCAGTGCAAAACATACATACAGAATAAAAAGAGCATGATGAACATATAAAATACATTACATCAGTAAATAGAATGCAGTAGAAAAAGGCAAAGCTGTAAGTTAAAAAAGGCATGAGTTAAAAGTAACACCAAAAAAACAAACCTCGGGACCCAAAGGGAAAGAGACGGCAGCGATCCCGACTGCCCAATGGCGGGTGTCCTTGGTCGTGCCTACCAGTCGTAGTATATGACCTATCTGCAGACACTGGTGTGTCTTCATAAGCACGGGGGTCTGTAAGGGATCGAGCTCACCCCGACCCCGTCCGTTCAGAGGTGCTGTTCCACGGACAGTGTGAGTATGAACATGGCTACTACGACCGATAAGTCACTGCACGTGACTGCATGCACAGTCCACCCAATGTGTGAGTGAAGTATTTTTGTGAGTCATCAAAAGGGTAAACTCTTTTACTGTTTTATTAACCGGGAGGTGAAAATGTATCTTGGGGTGTGTTTTTCCCTCTCCCTATATCCTCAGCCTGTTTATCCATCAGTAACTCAAGAAGCTACTGTAGGTTAATAAACTTTTGAGAGAGTGTAGACACAGGACACCAATCTTTCCCCATTCTTTATTTTATTTTGGAATTTTCTTGGCACAGTGTAGACATATTGCCTTGCTTGATTGTATTGTCACTGCCCCCGAAGGGAGTTGTTAACTCCAAGCTGAGAGAATGAGCTCCCTGGGTTGGGGGGAGCGCACAATGCTGACGGAAGCAGAAACAATGCAGGGTGTGTTTGTGTGTGTGTGAGAGAATGCATGAGTGTGCGTGCACACACACGTGTGTGTGTATTCCAATGTGTGTATATTTGCACACATTTTGTTTTTCCAAATTTGTGTAAATCTATAGAGACCTAAACACCAGCTATTTGTGTGTGTGTGTGTGTGTGTGTGTGTGTGTGTGTGTGTGTGTGTGTGTGTGTGTGTGTGTGTGTGTGTGTGTGTGTGTGTGTGTGTGTGTGTGTGTGTGTGTGTGTGTGTGTGTGTGTGTGTGTGTGTGTGTGTGTGTGTGTGTGTGTGTGTGTGTGTGTGTGTGTGTGTGTGTGTGTGTGTGTGTGTGTGTGTGCGTGCGTGCGTGCGTGCGTGCGTGCGTGCGTGCGTGCGCGCACTCACAAACCTGTATGGATGATAATAGTGAATGAATATCTGTGCCATAACACTAGCTGTGTGTGTGTGTGTGTGTGAGAGAGTGACATTGAAACCGATCATCTGCCATTCATCAAGTAACAGGGGACTCACTCACTCAATATAAGTTTTCGTGCTTGGCAGAGTTGGGAGATGAGTTGCACACAGCTGGCCTAATTGGGGTCACAGACACACACACATATACAGTACATACTGTAGACTGCTCCATCCTCTCTCTATTACCTACAATATATCCAGCGGTTCCCAACCTTTTCTGGATCAGAAAAGCCCAAATCTGGGTGGGCCGTTTACTTTGCGGCCCACCCATCTGACCACTTAACTTTGCAGCCTATCAGCCGATCAGGCCCACTTGAAAATCTCAATTGTTCTTGGCCCCATACCATGGCCCTTACTAAAGCCCTGCGCAGGACTGTTTTCTTTATCTCACTCCCGCCCGGATGTTTGACCATTCCCGCCCTCCCCCGCAATGATTTAATTTCTGACCAGCGATCGCCCGCAGGTAATTTCTGCCCGCCGCTCCCTCCCGCAATAAAAAAATAATTAAATGCCATTAGTCCCGCGGCGCATAGTACTGCGGGTCTCGGAGTCGTGCCTGGCTGCCTGCACGAGATAGGGATTGTTTATTTGTGAGGAGTTGCTCACAGAGTGAAAGTGTTTATATTGTGTGTGAGAGAGAGAGAGAGAGAGAGAGAGAGAGAGACACATGTGCATTGTCCGCAACACAGTAGGGAAAATTTCATAGACATTCATATCTTGCAAAGTATATTTAAGCAATATTACACGACAGGGTGTGGTTTAACGTGATTATTGCCACGACAGTGATGCGGTCAGGAACGAGACGTAGTCGAGTTCCGCAAGCATCACTGAAGCCTAGCCACAGACTTTGCTGCGCTCTGGGAAAACAGAGCAGCTGAATTCTTTGTTTTGATTAGGTGTGGAGTGGTGCTCATTTGATCCACGGCTAGAAGGCTGTTTCAACCAATCAGATTGCTTCCTCGAAACGACCTGTGGTATAAATACTATATATTAGACGCCCTGAGGGCGAGAAAAAGTCGTACGGGTCGTACGGTACAGGTCTGGGAATGCCCATATATGGACCTTTTTATTGACATTTTTGGGCTGGGTAGGGCGTAAAATGTTTGCTAATTAGTTTAATTTTCGAGCCTGTTGAGAAGTCTAGTTTTTGCCGGCTGCCGGGCCTGTCTAGAGTTTGAATGGACAGGTATCAGTCAAAAGGGAGACATCGAAGAGGAAGGACGGGTGGGGACGGATCAACATATGAATTGTCAGAACAGGTCAGCTCCATATATGGAGATCTAAGGGTTTGAGGTCAGATGTAGAGTTGCTGGTCAGCTCCATATATGCAGATCTAGGTGATGATCCAGTCTTCTCCATGGGTTTGATGAGGTCACGGTTGTGATATATATGGAGACGGCCATGGAGGCATGAAGGACAGACTCACTGACTGACTGACTGACTGGTTTTGCAGGTTTTCATAGTAATCTGCGTTCTGCGATCTATGGTCTCAATAAGCTCTCCGTTGTTTTTTATTATGCATCTTATTTTGTTGTCATTATGCATCTTTTTTATTATGCATGTTTATGCATATTTTCTTTCCATTAAAAATGCATTGTATACATTTCTGCCCCGGATTTGAACCTGCATGGGCCTCCTGCGTTAAGTGCTGAATTTGGTGGCCACCTTTTCGGTGGTCACCTTTTCACCAAAATGGTGGTTTTGATGGAGGCGCTCATAGACCATCACCGTGCTTATATCTCCTAACCTCCATGGCCAACAATTCCTCAAATTCGTTAATTGTTTTCCCTCTGCTTTCTCTCCACTGCCTCTATTCTATTCCTTTCTGGTCCTTTTCCGTTCCTTTCCTATTCTATATAGTCTCTCTCTTTCTGTCGCTGTCTCTATTATTCCATTCCTTTGTTCTCTCGTTCTCCCACTGTTCTGTTTCGCGAGTTTGTTTTTCTGTCAAGAGTTTGCAAAACCAAGGGGGCCGCCCACCCAACTTCGAGACCAATCACATTGCCCGGAGCGAGTCCGGGTGACCACCGTTTTGGTGGTTAGTACTAAAAACACCTTAGGCCTTAAGCTAATAGAGCCTGCCTGCTTGCTCAACGGGGGAAATTATTTGGATCTTCAGAATTAGTTCATCCGTGAGTCCAAGTGGACGTTTGTGCCAAATTTGAAGGGTAGGCTACTGTGCAATATAGTGCTGGAGTTGCAATAGAGTTGCAACGCACGCATGCACACACGTGCAAATGCACACACACACGCAAATGCACACGCACACACAAGCGTGTCTGGACGAGCGGTTCTCATGTGGTCTTGCAGCATGCTGTAAACAGCACTGGGGTTTGCGTGCCCAAACACTCAGCAGTGAAACCTCAGGGGGTGCCTGGTGGCTCAGCCACTTAGTGCATGGACCACTTGCTCCTTCCGAGGATGCCAGTGTGAACTCCACTCCCATCCTGCCTCGCGTGTCTCCCTTCTCTCTAAACTCTTTCACTCTACCATGTACTGAAGGAGAAATGGTCAAAAGATATACTTTTTTTTTTTTTAATAATTCAATCTCAATCACAGGACACAGGATGGAACAAAGAACGAAGGAAGGAAGGAAGGAAGGGAGGGAAGGAGGGATGGCAAGGGCACTCATGGTTGAACAGGAGTGAATCTTTGCCGCTGTATCCCTGGGATGGTTTTGGCGACAAATCAGACTGGACAGTCTCCCTCTCTGCAGGTGCAAAAAAGAAAAACAAGGCTATTGGATAACAATAAATATGGGTTCTTTACGGTCTCTGTCTGCTGTCCCTCTCTTGGGTCAATAACAGCGTTTAGTATCTGTGACCTAGGTCCATTATGCCGTTAAGCGTACAGTGCATGCAACCGGGGGATGTAAAGCACTATACCGTCTTCTTCTGTTTCATCTCTCACCACACTGCGACAGTCGAGAGCAGCTGAGATCATGACCCTGTGTGTGTGTGTGTGTGTGTGTGTGTGTGTGTGTGTGTGTGTGTGTGTGTGTGTGTGTGTGTGTGTGTGTGTGTGTGTGTGTGTGTGTGTGTGTGTGTGTGTGTGTGTGTGTGTGTGTGTGTGTGTGTGTGTGTGTGTGTGTGTGTGTGTGTGTGTGTGTGTGTGTGTGTGTGTGTGTGTGTGTGTGTGTGTGTGTGTGTGTGTGTGTCGCGCGCGCGCGCGCAAATGCTTGTCAATGTGTGGACTGGACATAACGTGCGTAGGTGTGTGTGGTCCTGTGCTAATGTTTGATCCTTTGTTGCTGCCCTACATGCCAGTAGGTATAAAGGGCATACGTAAGTGAGTGCAAACGTTTACCACACACACACGCTTGTTGTGTGTTCCACCACAACCTTTTGGCCATTTAGATTCTGGGGCAGCAGATGCCTTCACGGCCCAGTGGGGCATCCTGTTCCTTTCCACCACGTTCTGTACACCACGACCTGTATGTCTGCTGCACCTGCACCAACCTCTCCCCACAGAGTATCGAGTCACAACGCCTCCCCTCTCTGCAAAACCAATAAACAAATGCAATAACAGAACCTCATAGAGATGCTTTTACGCCTTTGCCTCTTCTTACTTCAACGTTAGTGTGTTTTGTGTTTTGAGGGTTGACTCTGTTCACATGCAGACGTTGTTTGCAGCTGCGTGTGTGCGTGTAGGGGGGTGGAGGTGGGGGTCGGGGGGATGCTTGCAGTTTGGCTTATCGTGCTTGTAAACGTGGATCCAGGGTTCGGATTAGGGTCATTATGTGACTGACTCAAAATTGTCATCCAGGCAAGATTCGTCCCACCACCTCAATAGAACGGAACTTCCTACACCGTCACACTGTGGCAGAGACCACTGTCAGCGAGGAGGAAAGGCCACCAAGCCCTCTGAGAGGAGTTGCTTTCCACGTGTTAATGAAGGGCAGGCTGGGGCTGCTGCTGATATGAGCTGTGGGGCCTCTCAGTACATTAGCAACACATTATGACAGTAATTTACAGCTCTGCAAGGTGCTGAGTGAGACAGTAGCACATGGAGACATGTAGCGAGGCTGTCTTGTTAGAATATTTTTTTAGGTGTTGCTTGTTTTTTGTTGTGCCGGGGTCTGTCGTTATGTCCGTCCATCCCCACTTTAATTAGCAATATACTGTATGTCAAACTATTGTCTTCATGATCCTCCCTAGCCCTAGCCTCGATGACCTTACAGGCATATGCAAAGGCTCAATTATGTAATTTAGATAGCATTTTATGTAGACATAGCACTCTATAGCGTATAATCATAGCTTTACTGTACAGTTTTTACCAGCTGCTGTGTAACAGCTGAGCTGGTCTATGTTCTATCACTTTGGATTTCACACCCACTTAAGCTATCTTTCTCATTGGCTGTATATGTATCGGAAGAAACACACCATTGAGAAAGTTTAAGGGATTTATTGACAATAAATAAAATAAATGAATTAATTAATGACTAATGAATGTTAAATAAGGTGTGTAGGTTCTTGGGGGGGGGGGGGGGGGGGGGGGGGGTGTTGCAGGTTGCCAGGTTTGCCTGGTTGCGAGTTCCAAGCAACTGGATATATGAAAATGGCTGTGGGTAAAAAAAGAAATAAGAAGGTCAAATTTTCCACCACCACTGCAAATATAAAAGCAGCTGGTAATTATGACTATTGTTCTACTGTTAGACAGATGCTAGGTTCTTATAGCTTCCTTATGATTCTTGATGACTATCTTGTATGTATTTGATGTATTACCATGTTCTTGCTTACTGTAAATCCCTCTGGATTAAGAGCGTCTGCTAAATGCCTAAATTGTGGAGAAGAGATCCAGTAGAACTTAGACAACTTATTTCATACTTGGTTATTTCATAACAGTAGTGGCCAAGCGAGTGACTCTTACTAACTTACTAACTTGTGTATGCCTGCAATTGATCGAACTGACAGTGCCATGGGAGGAGGGACTGGAAGCTGCTTACGAAAGAAAGATGGCAAAATATGCAGACCTGGTTGCGGAGTGCAGGGAAAGTGGATGGAGTGCAAGGACGTACCCGGTGGAGGTGGGAGCTAGAGGCTTTGTTGGTAACTCCACGTCACGCCTGCTAAAGGACGTGGGGCTACGGGGAGCCAGACTGAGCAAGGCCACTAAAGAACTGTCAGAGGAAGCAGAGAAAGCAAGTCACTGGCTCTGGCTGAGACGACGAGAGAAGTCTTGGGGGGGGAACATCAAAATATGTTGCGCTGCAGGGGGTGTCAGGGAGACGTCCCTGTTCACTGCCCCGCCACCAGGAGATGTTCTGGATAAGGGGCGAAACATCCATCAATGGTGGTCCCCAGCTGATGACCCTGCAGCAAAACTTACCTTTCTGGTATGCGGTCAGGCTTAGGCTCGGCTCAGGGAAGAGGACGCCCCTGCCATGCATAGTCCTCCATGGCACTGTTGGAGGTGCGACAAAGAAAGCAGGAAGACCATCCTTCTGTATGAAATAATACTAACTTGTGTATGCCTGCAATTGATCAGACATCACATTTGCGTCTATAAAATTTGAGCCAAGTTGGGCCAAAGTATGTCTTTCAGACCATTTGTAGCTTTTTTTATCTACAAAAGCCAAATTGAATTGATATGAATGGCCAGTGTCTGTGAACCGTCCCCTCTCCTCTCTCATTCCACTCCAGACCATTACGCTTTGAGATTGACCTTTGACATTTCTTTCAGTGCGAAGTGGTTGTTTCTTATCATCCCTCAGTACGTACCCCCCCCTTGGCTGGGCTGCAACAAAGCCGGAGCTGATTGCTAATGCCTTACAGTCTCGCTGGGCCCTGTGAAGTAACACCAAAGCAGAGAGCGGAGGAGCAAGGGAACACCACCAGTTCACACAATAAATTGGCCCTTTTCTCTCATTCATCATGGATGCTCTGCAGCTCCGTTTAAGCCATTCAGCCATGCTGTATACATTCCATACCCAGAAACAACCAATGGTGGAAAAGGTACTCAAATGTTTTACTTAAGTAGAAGTATACTGTAATATAGAAATACTCTGTTACGAGTAAAAATGTACAAACGTAAAAGTACAAAAGTATTGGCATCAAAATGTACTTAAAGTACCAAAAGTGAAGGTACTCGACGATGCAGAATGTCTCATTTCAAGTTTTAAAATGTCTATAAATATTTTGAAAGTCGCAGATCTACAAGCTCAAGCTATTTTCAAAAGGCCCAAATATACTGTAGGGCTGAAGTGGTTACTGTATATTTTGTAATAATAATCAAAAATCTGCAAAGTAACTAGTAACTAAAGCTTTCAAATAAATGTAGTGGAGTAAAAGTACAATATTTGCCTCTGACTTAGAAGTAAAAGTACTGGAAATACTCAGGTGAAGTACAAATAGCTCAAAATTGTACTTAAGTACAGTACTTTACTAGTTACTTTCCACCACTGGAAACAAGTTTTCCAGGCTGAGAAACGACGAGTACAAGTGGAGGCTATTACCGAATTATAGACGTGATCCAACAAACGTTTGTTTTTATTTTGACTGTCGATATGAAAAGACTTCAGAATGTAAATCGCTCATCCTTTTGCTTGCAGAGGGCGAGACAGAGCTTGAGAACTCCCTGTGGCTGCGAAGCAACACAATTATGGCAACTCCTGAAATGTGTTACTGATGCATGTGGAATCTGCCTCATAGCATGTGATGCAATCTAGCTTTTATCTCAGCCTGAGATAATGCATCACCACAGCCAATATCCAGTCTAGTGGTAAGAAGATCGTTCAAAGGTACCTCTCTAGAGTGTGACAATATCAACATGCCTGGTGGTAGATTAAAATGTTTATGAGGCTCGCTCACCATATTCCACTCCGTTGAGATGGGCCTGGTTCCATATGTAAATGGTTCGCTCTCTACTCCCCCGCCCTCTCCCTGGCAGTAAACTTGATTAAAGTTCTGTACCGGCCCTCTACTGAGGGATTGCCCCAGTTCAATGCAATTTTACATGGCAGCAGATGAACGATCTCACTCAGTGCCGGAGTTACAGAGCTCTGGCAAATTCATCACGGCGGGTGAATATAGACATCCGTACCAAAAAGAGAGAGCGACAAGGTTACAGTTGCCAGCGCATTCAATCACAGCGAGGGAATAGACCCCTGTCTCTATTTCTCTTCATCACTCAGATGCAAATAAAAGTCATCCATCAAGCTCGTGACAGCCCTCAACAGATAACTAACTGCTAGCATAATCATTGCCTCACAAGTCTCATGCTGACTGTGAGTATTTTTGCTTGCTCACTGCTGGTTAGCCAGCTGGCTACTTTTGTGTGTGTGTGTGTGTGTGTGTGTGTGTGTGTGTGTGTGTGTGTGTGTGTGTGTGTGTGTGTGTGTGTGTGTGTGTGTGTGTGTGTGTGTGTGTGTGTGTGTGTGTGTGTGTGTGTGTGTGTGTGTGTGTGTGTGTGTGTGTGTGTGTGTGTGTGTGTGTGTGTGTGTGTGTGTGTGTGTGTGTGTGTGTGTGTGTGTGCGGGGGTGCGCGGGGGTGTGTGGGTGCGTGCGTGCGTGCGTGCTTCTCAATACTCATTTGTATGCTCTTGTGTCTCTGTGCGCATGCATATTCCTGCTATCTGAACCAGACTTTCAGTTTTAATCGAGCATATTAATCAATATGTTCCAATCATTAGCCGCCTCTGAAAACAAAAAGTACTACTGCATAAAAAGAAACAAAAAAACAAACTTTTACATATGAAAACAAAATAACTGATGAGCTTATTTCATACTACTGTATCGGTATAGCCTCAGGCTATCTCTTATTTCTTAACTTTATTAGTGAGTTAAAGGGATATATGTCCAGAAGTTTTTCAGGGCTCTCCATCCCTGCAGGAAATCTCTGAGGGACCAATCAGTGGCTCAGACTAATCCTGATGCCTAATGTTGGCTCCCATATCTTGTCAGCAGGTTCCATCATTCCAACAATTTTTTTGCTCCTCTGTCTCAAAAGCAGTATTCCCTGTCATCCGCTCATTTCATAAGCAGGTCGCTATCCAACTTTCAAAATAGAGAGTGACAAATGCACCATTTCATTTGTTTAATTTAAAAATTACCCTTCTTTTTGTGACACTATTGGATCTATTCCATGATGTCTGCCAATCACACCTCTATAGACGAATCCACAGAGCGGTGCCCTGATCACAGCCATTACTAATCAGCACTGATTAGCTACACCTGGCCAACAGGGCACTGCATCCACGGATGCCCAGGGCACACCTCTGTGGATTTGTCTATACCTCTGAGTTCCTGCTGTGAGAGAGGCAGCTGTTCTAGCTGGCTTATTATGGGTGGCGTGTGTCAGCTTGAATGTTTTATTTGTATTTTTGTCAGGTGAAAACCTGACACATAACAGGCCCGTTTTTATTTATTGTTGTGTTTCCCAGGGTTCCCTGTAGGTCATGGAAACGAGGTATGTGGAACCGTCTGCTGTGAAAGTTACTGATTGTCTGGGCATCTCTTACTGCAGTGAGAGAATGTAGGCAGCTATAGCTCGCTACGGCACCACGCCATCCTGCCTGTAGAGCACAGCCAGCAGCCCCAGCCAGCTTGTCCGCCGCCCCAGTAACTAACTAACTTATTTCGCTGAGATTTAACCCTGCTTTGAGACAAATAGTCTCAGATGGTGGTCTGGCCTGACATGGTTGTCTCGCAGCATTGGCTAGCTAGGATGAACAATTAATTCTGACAATCAAAATGACAAAATCACAAAACTCAAATTTCCCAAATTTCGCCTCAAGCATAACCGGAAGGTAAGTATTACCGTAGAAGCAGTGCAGTGCTCCATTCATCTCTCACCTTTTCTCATACTGCATGTGGGTAAGGGTGTGTGTTTGTTAAAAAAACAAAAAACAAACACAAAACTCACAGTTGCAAATTTAGTCTGTAAAAATTGCAATTGATATTTTCTTGAAAAGATCTTCAGCTGAGCTCTATAGTCTCAGTTATCAAAATTGTATTTTATTTCGACAAGGCAGCTGTCTGTGGCAGATTATCTTAATGTGTCTTTGGTGAATGAAGAAACAGATGTACATGTTTAAACAAGCGTGGCGAATCGGCTGACACTAGCGTTGACGCACTGAGAGACCCAAGCCTGAACCCTGCGAAATGAATGTAGACAGTAACTGAAACGTACAACCATGCAATTGAGATGTTTGTATCAGTTGGACTGCATTAAGGCTTGCTGGTGCGCGAACCAGGAAATGCATTGCACTCCTCTGCAAGTCTATTATCCATTTTGGGTCTGAACTGGAGTAGATGGAATATAACAGCCAGGGCTACAAAATGAGATTTATCTCTTGGAAATAGAAAAAGTCGTCGTTTTTTCTTCTACCCCTTGGCCAGGGCAGGTTGGGGGAAAGTATGGAGGGAGTGAATTAGCTTGCGTTGGGTTCCTGGACATGTGTATAGAAAATAACTGAAAAGAGATGCACACCAGGGAAATTACTTTCTTCTAATTGTTGGTTGGACAATTTAATCCTGTCATAAAAAGAACCCTGGAGATATGACGAAGGAAGAGAACATTTGTATTGACTAAAGCCGTCTGATATCTGCGTAAATTAAATTGGAAACAGCTACTGGAGAGGTTATTGACCATTGTCTTACACAGAGACTGAATTATACCTACAGTATGCCTATGGATGTCTCTGTCTCAGACATGAAATATTTACCGCACGTACCATCTGTGATTGATGTATGCGCCAATGACGTATGACCATCCACACAACATGACCATATTATTTTACTGTATGGTTTGGTGTGTGTAATATGGAATGCGAGCTTACCATAATCACAGTAATTAAAACCCATTAATTAAAACCGAGAAAGCATCTATGTCATTTTAGGTGTTTGCATTGGCCATTCAAAAATAGCTATTCAAAAAAGTGATTTTGAAATAAAGCACTTTTAAACTGTAGATGATGGCCAATGTTGATGATAATTGAAAATAATAATACCATTAATAATATCGTATCGATATTGTGTGCCCAATATTTTGTATCATATCGTGAAAGTTGTGTATTGTGACAGACCTCTTTCACACTGTGAAACGGAGCCGCAGGGCAGCACCAAAACACGCATGGGTGGAGTGGTCATCAGAGGATATTGGTCGTGAATAGACTCCACTAGGGCAGTGAGGAAGTGACGGATGGCTAGCCATTGCATGGGACGGGGACGGGGGGGTACTCAAGCCCAGGGCAGCATTCTGAACAGATGGTTTGTCTGTATGAGCTGAATATATCCAGAATGCATGGACCAAATAATTATGAGCAACTTCATTTGATATCATCACAGAGATACCAAAAACAGTGGACATGTTCTTTTTGATTAAGAATTTATGGACGTGTAATATTCGATTCCAAATCATTCCCACAATCATCCTCGTAATTCCCTGCCTCCCTCGCCCCGCATGAACGCACGCACGCACGTACACACACCCACACAGAAAATTAAATGAGAATTTGACTGCTTGGCAAACTATGACTTGTGCAAACCCCAGACCATGACAAAATGTTTCAAGAACAGCATGAGTTGATGCCAGTTGTGCCAATGTGTGTATCTTTGAGGAAAAAAACACAAGAAACCCCCCCATCTCCCTCTAATAATGCATTGATTATTTATGGGATGAATATTATAAACACTGATGCATTCCATTTCCAATAAACCTGGCATGTACAGTGGGTTGTGTTGGTGAGAGGCATCTCTGGATATTTGCCTCCCACACTGTTGTTTGTGTCTGTGTTTACTGTTAAGTGTGCACTCTTGAGGGTACCTAAAAAAGAGGAGTTTTTTGTTGTTTTCTGCCTACATCAGCAGTCACTCCTTCCTGGCTAATTAAAAATCATCCTCAGCCTCGCCTTAAACCCTCTACCCAGGTAGCTGAGTAGAATTTCTCCCACAGTAACAAATTAACAATCCACCTTAGGGGCAGGTTTTACATACAGGTAAATAAACAGATGGGTAAATAAACAGATAGGTCTCTAGGGTTCATACTTCATACTCCAGAGAGCATGAAGGTGCATAGCAAATTCCATACATGCAGTAGTTTTCAAGACAATGTTTGGGAACAAACTAAGTGGTGGACAGTCACAGAGGGATGACAGGCTAGACGGGCAGCGCTCTAGTATTACAAAATAATTGCTAATCGGACCACGCCCATGTCACTATTATTGTTTGTACTATACCTGCCAACATGACAAGCTATAGGGTCCTCACACTGAAGTTCAGTGTTAAAGGTTTGAATCCATTCTGAGAGGAATTTGCAACGGAAACGTGGATGGGTGATATTTACAACAGCCAGTAGGCCGGCTAGTATAGGCACACTTATTGCCACACACATTTTCTGATACCTCATCATGCTGTCATCGTAGACTGGACCATTACTAACATTACCCCAAACCCTAACCTAACCCTAACCTCACAGGAAGCCACAAATTAGTTCTAACCCGCCACGCGTGTCGGGAGGCATGGGTGAGTTTGAACCCGCAGCACGGGTGAGTTTGAACCCGCAGCACGGGCGAGCCTTAACCGGCCACGCAGGTCTGACTAACGGGATGTCTGACTTATGGGCAATCGTCCCCCGTAGTACGTAGTAGGGTAATAACCACACGGTTATTAGACCCAGTCCTGTTAATATCTGTCTTCATTCAGCTCCACTGCACAGCTGATTTGCCAAGCCATGTTTTATAGTGGAAAATAAAATCGATTCATAGGTTAATCGCGATGCGGACATGGATCATTATGAATCGATTCACAAATGTATTTATTTATTTAGTATGTATGAATTCATAATATTTTAAAGAAAGCTGCTTAAAGTTTTTTGTTTATTTTTTGTAGTTTGGTTTTTATCATAATTGCACAGAGCAGCAGCCACATTTTGGTTGGTTAGCAGAAGTATTACTTTACTAAAAAGAATCGATATGAATCAATATGAATCGGTGATCGAATCATAGCCACAACCCTAATGTTTTACCAGAGCCCTGTTAGTCAGCATTACCTGTTTCCACCTCTCACAACGCAATCTTTTGTTGGTTTGTTTTGGTGCCTCGTGGGTCACCAAGTAAGAGCACAAACAGAAAGATTCCACTGCTTCCTTAATTCTTACCGCAGCTGACATCAGTTTGAATCTGCATTACTGCATGTCATCATGGTACATGCACTCTTACTCTGTGAGACACCACGCTCGCCTCTTTTTGTCTCCACCAGGCCGAAGGCATGGGGAGAGAGTATGTTTTGCACTCCGTCCGTGTGTGTGTCCTTCCTTCCTTCCTTCCTTCCTTCCGTCCTTCCGTCCGTCCGTTATCAGCTAATCTCCGGTACCGTTGGCCCGATCCATGCCAAACTTTGCACACACACTCCATGGATGCCAACGACGAACCTCTGCCCCAAATATTCCTCAACGGCCTGTTATAGCGCCACCATAAGGCCGATTTAGGCAAAACACATTTCTGTAGATTACTCGTACACATTTTATCCATACATCACACAATTCGGTATACACTATCTCCATAGTCATGTGATCAACACAGATCTGCACAATTTCCCATCTTCCATCCTGATAGGCTAATATTGGCTTCCAATGCTCACATGATTGGTCCGTTTCGAACAAAATGCCACAAATCACAAACACAGTGTGCAATTTCTGTGAAATTATACACGCACATGTCCACTAGGCCAAGGACGACATGCCACTCATTCTTTTCCAAATCAGCCTCATGGTGGCGCTATAACAGGCCAATTCCTGTTTTTAGCTATAACTTCATCAATCTGTATACAACTTATGTATGCGCACTCCCTAGAGGCCATGGAAAAACATTGTCCCTGCATCCCTCCACATCTGCCGGTTATAGCGCCACCATGAGGCCGATTTCTGCTAAACACATTGCTTATGTTAGTCGCACAGATTTCATCCAAATCTCACGCAAATCGGTGCACATGATCTCTGTAGTCATGAGATCAAGACGAGTCTGTTGGATTTATCAGATTCTACACTGATTGGCTAACATTGCCTTCTAAAGTTTTCAGGAGTGGCCCGTTTCGTTCAAAATGCTGCACATGTCCTGCTCATCCAGAATTCTATCCTCAGAGATTTGATGAGTGATCTGGCTCTGCATTTCCTCAACAAAATGAAGAAAATTGAAACAAACAAAAAAACATGTTTATATTACTCCTAAACATTTTGCCAAACATCTCACACACTCCTATCCTCCTGGTGGAGACCTGTGCCCAGAAGGGCACTTTTTCTAGTTTTAAATCTTTTTCTTTTAATAGATTTTTTTTGCCAATATATTACTAATTTACTGTATCAAAAAAATACAAAATTAAAAATAGCATTGCGACTCGTCATAGGCTTGCATAATCTATTTTTTTTAAAAAGATCTACAAGTGCACCATAACTGCATTGCTGTGCTGTGTCGTGAGATTGTGATGCTATGCTGTGTTGTGACTCGTGAGCTTGTGATCTGCACCAAAAATATGTAACTGGTGTTGTCAGTAAGTGGGCATTTTACACCATTTGGAAGCAAATGCACATACACGATGCCAGGAGGTGGTTGGGCTTGACGTTCCGAGGTAGCTTGTACACAACCCTCTGTTTTAATATTTGTACAAGCTATGTAGCCAGGAGAGAAATCCTAAGATTATGGAATCATTTACTGCCCTCCTCTCAGACGCAGGACAAGATGGAGGGTGGATTCTTTCTGGATGTTGTAGTCAGAAAGGGTGCGTCCATCTTCCAGTTGCTTGCCCGCAAATATCAGCCTCTGTTGGTCAGGCGGAATGCCTTCCTTGTCTTGGATCTTGGCCTTAACATTCTCAATGTTGTCACTTGGCTCCACTTCTAGGGTGATGGTTTTGCCAGTGAGGGTCTTCACGAAAATCTGCATGTTTGCGGAATTTGAGTTGCGATCTGTATACTGTTATATTAGTTTCTTAGTATTCTGTTCTCTGCAAACAACACTCCGCAAACTGCACTGAATGCTTGAACATACCCTCTCTTATATTGACATTGTGATGTCACAGTTCTGTCATAGTTCTGACCTTGCACTTGTACGCAAGCCCCAATTTGGAGTGCACCAACACATTACAATACAGTACAGACTAAGGATGTGACGGTTTTCGATTCAACCGGTACGATCCGGTTTGAACTCCAGGCTGCATGAACAGTGCTCGAGCGCTCAGTTTTCTGCCCCCTCAATGTCCTAAATCTTAACAATCCACCTTAGGGGCAGGTTTTACATACAGGTAAATAAACAGATAGGTAAATAAACAGATAGGTCACCCAAATCTCTAGGGTTCATATACTTCATACTTCATACTCCAGCTTTTCTGCACAGCGCAGCGGTAACTTTGCGTTTGCGTTAGTCAAAACTAAAAGCGAGTGGCAGCGAGACGAGATTAACATAGCATGTCGACCGTAGCAATGAATTAGCAACTTGGAATTATTAAATCCATTATTGGCCTGGAGAAAGTTACAGCCGCCGCCGCCTCCACCTCCTCCCTGGCACGGGTAACAAGCTAGCCATGTGTTTTGTTTACCCAGTGACAGGGACTGAGAGGGTTTTCTCGCCAGCGAAAATTCAAGCGGCCAGTGGCTTTATACAGTAACAGTAACAGTAGGTATAGTTGCTCACATCTGGACTGGACACTGCAGCAATATGTTTTGGACTCGGGCTCAGCGGACCCCATATAGCTGGCCTGGTACTAGACACACATACACATTGTATTGTAAGAAAAAGTACAGTTTAATACAAATACAATGCTTAATGAATTGAGCCCAAGAAGGCAAGAAAAACACTATGGCTTGTTTCCATTTGTGTGAGCATTGAAAAATAAAGACAAATGTGTGAAATCTCAAGCTGTCACTCTGTTGTCCAAATTATGGTCTTTACACGGCTATGGAAAAAAACGAAAATGTGGTAAAAATCCCGGTTTTACCGGTTGAGGTGGTGCACAGGAGGTGGTGCACAGGTGGTGAAAAACAACCATGCTGTTTTCGTGCTCATACCCAGCCAGGCACCCGCCCAGCCAGCCAGCCACCCACCCACCCACACACATAGCTCCGTAAGGGAGTGGTTGCACCACTCAAAAATACAATTACCCCTACTCGAGATCTAATATTTATTCCTCATGCCAAAGTCCAACAACAATGGGGCTGCATAACCGCATGACATGACATGGCTTCATATGGCATCATATCCCCTGCTAATCTCTGTAACTTGGACTATAGAGGAAAGTGTAGCTCTATGGTTTGGTTTGGTGTTCAGAGCTCAAGAGAGATTTCTCCAGCCAACGTAGCTCTAGGCCTGCTTTCAGGGGGCTTTGGGCCGTGCTTTGAAGCAAGCTGTGAGGGCCCAGCCGCTTGGCAGAGAGAGAAGGGGAGGAGGGCTTTGGGGCACATGGGAGAATTTTTGAATGTGAATCTCCATGTTAACATGTAGAAAATAAATCCACAAATGTTTATTATTCTGATGCCTGCTACAGTATGGCATATGTCCCTGTCAAAGACTTGTCACACTCACGTCCACAGGGTGCTATTCATCGCCTGCATGACAATCCCCACGTCAGTAAACACAGCATAAGGGCGGCTCTCAATGCCACCGCATTTGTCTGCCTGATAGATAGTTGTTGTCCTCTGAGGATAGGGTGGTGCACCGCTAAAGGAATACCTGTCAACAACAGCATGCCCTATCTTTCTCTCCCTCTTTCTCCGTTCAACAAATTATGAAATACTCCTCCATTTTTGAGAATTGCATAACCACTAACCCCATGTCTGACCCCTCATTCCCTCACCGCTCTGCCACTCAAGGCCAATACCTTACAGGCTGTATTCACTCCTTTCAATATGTTTCTGCCCTCTGAGTCATGCTTGTACATGTACTGTTTTTTATTTATTTAGAAAACACAAGCATTGTGCTGAAAGCATGACACTGAGCTCTTGGCACGAGCTACCATACAGTACCGTACATTAATACTGCTTTGACAAAGACAACCGTTTCCATGGCAACTGCCTTATTAGCCGTGGCCTGTTGCTGTGTATCCAGTAGTGTCAGATGTAGTCTATTATCCTGGTGTCAAACGTGTGATGGGAGTACGACTCGTCACTGCTAACAAGTTGGCACACAATATTGTGTATGCATAATGCATAGGCCTACACAATATTGTGGGAGCTCTTACAAAATAGTAAATTGTGGGGTTGTATTGTTTTGTGTGGCAGTGGGAAAGGTCCTAGGTTCGATTCCAGGCCTCAGCTCAGTGTCACATTCCAAGTACTGTATGTGCAAATATACAAATATAAATAACACCCCAAGGAGATTGTATGTTCTAGGAATACCCTTTTCATATTAAGGTCCATTATTTATTTGACATGGACCACCATTTGATGAGATTTAGCCTATCAGACCCAAAACTAAACAATATTCTGTTGTCATTGGACAGGATTTTGTCCAGAATTCTGTATTGATGTGGTACCATAGGAGAGATAACAGGCAAATGTTGACCAAAATAACACTTATTGTCTCCACCAGGCCGAAGGCATGGGGAGAGAGTATGTTTTGCACTCCGTCCGTGTGTGTGTGTGTCCGTCCGTCCTTCCGTCCGTCTGTGAACAACTAATCTCCGGCACCGTTAACCCGGTCGATGCCAAACTTTGCACACACACTCCCTGGATGCCAACGATGAACCTCTGCCCCGCATTTTCCAGAACAGCCTGTTATAGCGCCACCATGAGGCAGCTTTTCACATTTTTTACCTAAAACTGCACCGATCTGCGTGAAACGTTGCATGCACACTCCCTAGAGGCCAAGGACAAACCTTTGACCTGCATTTTCCGCATCTGCCTTTTATAGCGCCACCAGGAGGCCGACTTTTGTAAAACACATTTTTTGATATTACTCCTCCAGATTCTGTCCAAAAATCTCACAAATCGTTACACAGTATCTCTATGGTCATGTGCTCAAGTCGGATCTGTCCGATATTTCATATTCCATCCTAATTGTCTATAATTGGCTTTCACAGTTTGCAAGATTGCCCCGTTTTGAACAAAAGCCTCAAATCATGAACGCAGCATGCAATTTACGTGAAATCTTTCACACATTTTCTTACTAGGCTGAGGAATATATCCCACCCTTTTCACATTGGCCTGTTATAGCGCCACCAACAGGTTGATTTTTGCAAAACACATTTTTGGAACAAAATGCCTCAAGTCATCCAATTGCCATCAAAGGCAAACATGTTTATATTACTCCTAAACATTTTGCCAAACATCTCACAGTCCTATCCTCCTGGTGGAGACCTGTGCCCAGAAGGGCACTTTTTCTAGTTCTACATTCTTTAATTGTGTACACTAATTGTAAATTTACTAGTAATGCATATGTTTAACAATAATTTAACTCTTGAGTGTGAAATGAAAGCAATTATTTTACACTCAACTAAGAGTTAAGTGTTACCAACTCTCCATAATTTAGCTGGGGACCACCTGGAACCCCTTCAAGGACCACTGGTGGAAACCCACTGATCTAATATTACAATAAAAGGTATGAAACTGCAGTTCAGAGCTTGAGTAGATTGCTCCTGCGGTACCAAGAGAAGAGTGTCTTTGGTAATGTGTGCCAGCTCTCCGCCGGTATCTCCATCCCAGCAGCACATACTGTTGGGATAATTAGACAAGGTCTCAAAACTCTCAATGTTTTGACACTTCTAGACACATCGCTTCAATCACAAGCTTGTGCTTTGCTCAGTTCACATTATGGGGAACACTCTGGCGAACATTTGTCATCTCACATGCGAGTGCCAGGATAATATGCGTGGAAATCTGCTGTTTGAAACGGAATGTTGACAAATAAAGACATTGCCTGTGCATCAGAAGCTTACCCACCCACCCACCACACACCGTTTGAATTATTCATTTCTTGCATTATTCAACAAAGCTTTATTTATTCTTTCCACAGGTTTTTAATCTTTGCCAGCATTGACTTTGTTTCAATATTAATGAAATTTGCCCTTTAACAAAGACATCATCCCTGGCACAGGTATTGGGTACAATGCACAAACAACGTAGGATTATCAATGACTTACAGTGTTCACTGTAGTAGTTTACCTGCGGGGGGCGGCACTGCGGGGGGCTGGCACACATGCACGCACGCACGCACGCACGCACGCACGCACGCACGCACGCACGCACGCACGCACGCACGCACGCACACAAACACACAATAGTAGATTACTAACTCACAAGACTCACAGCACACATCATGTTGTAAGTTTGTAGATTGGATTTATTTTAATGAGGCTTAAAGCAGTACTATGTAGCTTTCCTCTTTTACCCCAGATTTGAACCGTTTCCTGCGCAAGTGCTGACGTTTCTTCCATTGAGCTAAGAGAGCCTGCTTGCTCAGGGGATAAATAGAATACATTTGTGTCAAATCCTGTGTCTAGATGAGACGCGATCGTAATGTCTCAATAGAAGAGCAGGGAGGCAAAGTACAACCACCTCAATTGTATAAGTTATATTGTATTAACATACTTTACCATACAGGTTGGACAAAATTACATTTTATACATTAAAAAAAGTTACATGAATTTGGAAGGTCGTAGAACTCCTGACAGTGACCCGGGGGAGGAGGTACTGTAGGAATGGTGTAAAAAGCAATTCCGCTATGAACTGCAAGAGTTATTTTTTTTGGTCTGGCCATGCCAAAATGTCTTTACTCTTCTGATCTCTTGATTCATTTTGACCTTGATGTTTGACCTCAGTCTCCACTGCATGACTACTCTTACATCTTTCTGCAATGCAGGAACGGCATAAATGAATCAAGAAAATGGCCTGGAAAAGTAAAACCTATAGGTTGAATCACATTCTATATATTTATTTTCCTCCAACCAGGGTGGCGGAATGCCTTTATGGATCGTTCTGACTGAGTTTAACCTACGCACGCACGCACGCACGCACGCACTCAAGCATGCACTCAAGCACGCACTCAAGCACGCACGCACGCACCCCAAACCCTAACCTAACCCTAACCGCACACGGAAGCACACGGAAGTGCACACGGTGAGTCTTAACCGGCCACGCATGTGTCTTAACCGGCCACGCCTGTGTCTTAACCGGCCACGCATGTCGGGAGCCACGGCTGAGTCTTAACCGGACTGTTAGTATGTCGGACCAACGTATGCGCCCCATGTTACAGTAGGTGATATGGCAGAAGATTAACAATGCCATAGCAAAAGTTTATATTGATATTATCTGCAATGTTAAAAATTCTGTGAAAAGAGGCCACATTGTGCATTATATAAATAAACAACCCTTCCCTAAACAACATGGTGTTCAGGCAGTCTAAAGTCTGAGATCTCAGATAAATAGTAATATGGTGGGTTCTCAACTTCCCATGCCAGTTTTCAGCTGTTGTGTGAGATCAGGTTATCTATCGGTGGCGTTATTTCTCAAACACTATTTGGAAATACTGTTTTTTTTTGTCCTGTTTGTCATTACAGGTTGGATTGCCGTGTCTAGACAAACCAGGCAGAAAGTGCCAGGTAAGCATTCAAGTAAAGTAAATAGTAGTTTGTTTAAAATGGTTTCCTCACTTTCCTGTGTATCAAAACATTTTTGCACTCCTCATCCTGTGTGCACCACAAACCCCACCTCTTCAGCCCCTGAGTAAAACAGCATATGACAAACATCTCTTTTTTAAATGAATCACTCATGCTCAATTATCCTTGTTTACTTCTCTGAAGCTTCTATATGTGACCCAGTGCAACAAATAGATGGTCATCCCATCCCACTCTCGCTCTTCAAGCGCTTAGCTATGATTAACTAAATATCAGAACTGAAATGGGCAGGTAAATATGAAAATAATGTACAACAACAACAACAACTATCAGCTGGTAGAGGTCCGATGCCTGCGTCTACTGAGATGGAACAGAGAGCCAGGAGAGCATACTTTTAAATCATGGCCCCAGGATATTGGCTTTTTAAGGCAACTTTGACCATTTCATGTTACTTGTAAATGTTATGTTGTATTTTGTTGATTTTATACACACACGCGCGCGCACACACACGCACACACAGTGTTGACAGTGACACTGTCAAGAAACATACAGGTGGTAGTTGTAGGTTGCAGCAATTGCGTTTCCAGCTTTGGCCAGGATTTAACTGGCTCGGAGGCTGGAGCAGTGACGTGCGCAGGTTCCTCCCAATCAGCAACTGCGCTACCCTTCTCACCAGGGTATTGGCTTTTTAATGCTACTTTTGACCATTTCATGTTAAATGTTATGTTGTATTTTGTTGATGAGAATCCATTCTCATCAGTACAGTGCCTTTCAGTGTATTTTTTCCATATAGACTCTTGACAGTTTGTTCAGCCTCACCATTCACTACGAGGACTGCTTGACGTGTGTGAATCTGTACTCTTTTGCATTAATGATCTCTGACGAGAACCGGGGCTCGTTGTTGCTGACCGCGGTCTCTGCGTACCCGTGATGACTAAAAACTCCACAGCTCGAAACGGTAGCCTCCGCTGATCTGCTAATTCAATGTACTTGGACAAATAATCTCCCCTCCTTTCAAACAAGTCCATCCCCACTGTGGTCTGGATCAGTGGCTCACACCTGTCTACTGTCTGTCTGATGTGGGCAGTGATATACCAGGCCACCATACTGCTTCCTGCATGGGCTCTGAGCACAGCATTTGGAGATCCCTTGATGACCTTTGTGGAGTTTAGTTATTATCTCCCCTCTAAGCGCCTCTGGTATCACAAGTCTCTCCCCTTTCATGAGAAGGTCACCTGCAAGATACAGGTTTGCTCTGACCTGCCTGTAGGGGGGAGAATCTGGTGTTTTTCTGGCCATTTTCTTAGACCGTAGTGTGACACAGTTTTGCATGTCATCTGTTTGTTGTGCCCGTTTTGATTTCTTTCAATCGTGTGTCTGTAGCAGGGAGTGAGAACACAACAGCATTCTCTTTTTTATACTAGAGCGGTGCCTGTTGGCACTGGCCTACTTGGAATGATGCAAGTTGGAAATGAATGCCCCACCCAGTTATTATGTCTGTGTCCCTTTTATGGAGTCTATGCAGATGTCAGAACATCAAATTTTCAGAACAGGTGTGGAACGCGTGTGTCAAATTTGAAGTCGGTGGGGCAAACGGTTCTCGAGTTATGTGGATTACAGAGACTTGATGCATTTATAGATAGATAGATATTTTTTGGGGGGCTTTTCTGCCTTTATTGATAGGACACAGTGGAGAGAGACAGGAATCAGGAAGAGAGAGAATTGGGAATGACGCAGCAAAGGTCGTCCGGATCTGGATTCGAACCTGCAACATGCTGTCAAGCATGCGTCAATGTGCTATGCGCCTGAACAGCCCCCCCCCCCCCACCCCCCCCGCACAACGATATTCTCAAACACCTGGACCTCTTTTTCTAGTTGTAAGCCACCAGGTCACATCTCGTCTTGCAGTGGAGCTCTATTGTGTGTCTGCAATGCAGGGATGAGTTTTTTTTCCCTGGGACATGGACATTGTCATAATCGTATTGCAGCAGTCTCAGACGAAATATCAGCACCTATCCCATATGCTGATGCATCTGCTGCTACTTTTGTCTCTGCTGGAATATTTAGCGAGCACCTTTGGTGTCCTTTCAGCTTTTGAAAAGCAGTCTGTTCAGGTTCCCCACAGATCCACTCATTTCTCTCTCTCAGTAGGTCTTTCAGGGGCACGGTGACAGTAGACAGCTGTGGCGAGAATTTGGCCAGATAATTTGCCATGCCTGTTAGGCGGTGTCCTCGACACATTTTGGCTCTGGCATCGCTTTCGTTTTGTTTGGGTCAGGCTCGATGCCTCTTACAGAAACCTTGTGCCCAACAAAGATCATGTGCTCATGTGCATAACTCACACTTTTCATCCTGCATCTTCTTGAGCAGTCTTTGGTCATGCATCTTCCTGTCTGTTCCGTTTCTATGTTTATGTGTGAGGGTTTGTGTGTTTTTGGTGGGAGACAGGAGGTGAACACAGAGGTGTGGAGAAATGGCATGTTGTTTCTAGGGGCGTGTTATATTGGCATATTAATCAAATCTGGAGGTATACTAAATGCAGGATGACATATTGGCATAATTAAAGGACCACTTCACCACTTTTCAACCTATCTTCATATAATAGGTCCTCACTAATAATCATGATAAAATGGCACGATTTTTTTCTACTCAGTCTGTGTCTCATAGGAGGGCTGTGGGCAGTTTAGAAACCGTCTTCCAGTGACATCATCATTAGGAAGATTATTTTTTAAACAAGATTTTTGTACAAAAATGTTTAGATTTTCATTATCGTGAGAACGATGGCTTCCATTTTCGCATTGCGACTTTCCAGGACTAGAAAGCCTGCAGTTTTTATTAGCTTGTATTCCCCATCAAATTCAATTTATCTAATTTCAGACACATAAGACCATATCTCACAACAGACGCAGCTAAACTCTTCATGCATGCTATGATTTTTTCTCACATAACATACTGTTTCACAACCTGGTCACAGACAAATCAGACAAAGTTAAAACCCATAGAATCACTTTACAAACAGACCAAAAGCCCAACCGTTACCACCATTGCCATATAGTTAAAAAGTACAACTTATTTACTTTTGACAGTTTTAAACATTTTGCAGATGCTTGTCTCATTTTTAAAATCTTAAATGGACTTGCACCTCCACCACTGAAACAGTACATAGATCGAAGGGACAGTGGTGACAGAGCAACAAGGGCAACTACCAGAGGAGACTGTGAAGTGTCTTTTCTGTTAGAGCCTCCCATCACTGGAACAGTCTCCCTACAGAAATAAGAGAGACCTCCAACTATTTGACCTTCAAATTTAACCTGAAGAGGTGGCTAAAAACAAATCAAATTTGTAATCATGAGTAACTATCAGCACTATTTAGTATTCATCACCGGTGTCATTTTTCACTTCACTTTGCAGTTGTTCTGTCTTGTATAGTGTTTTTGTATGGACATAGTGTTGGGTGCTGGCACATATGCACACATGGCATCAACACATGGTGTTGTGTGCTGGCACACTACACTCTGTCTTTCTTTTATCGGTTGTCTTGTGTTTTTGTATGGACATAGTGTTGGGTGCTGGCACATATGCACACATGGCATCAACGCATGGTGTTGTGTGCTGGCACACTATACACTCTGTCTTTCTTTTATCTGTATTGTATTGCATTGTATTGTACTGTATGTGTCATTGTATGTTTAGTTTTACTACCTTTTTAAGAGCCTGCTCAGGGACTACAGATTAAAATTAGCTTATGGCTAACTCTGGCACATTTACATGGAAGTGAAAACTGAAATGTTGATTAATGAGCATTGTCCCTGTCAAAAAACAAACAAAAAAAAAACAGACAGAGTAGAAAAAAATTGCGCCATTTTTTTCATGATTATTAGTGAGGACCTATTATATGAAGATAGGTTGAAAAGTGGTGAAGTGGTCCTTTAATAGGTCCTCAAATGCGAAATTAGTGCAAAGATAGAGCAAGGATTGAGTACTATAAAGATCCTTTTGGGACATTTTGGGAAAGACAAATAAAGTGTCTATGTAATCTATGTATTAATGGTATAGTAGTATGGATGGAGATTCTTTTTGATTTTTTTGTATAGAAGATTATTACTGATGCCTGATCGTCTGTAAGCCTGTGTGGCAGGGGTGTGCCATTGCATTTTTATTTTATTTTTCAAAATAAACAGACACAATAACTGTTAAACTATTATTACTAGAAAATACTGTTCCTGGAGAAACGGTGTGGGCTAGCTCTCTACACAATGATGTATTGACCCTTGTGGCGTTACAGCCCCCCTCCCTCTGTCTTCCTATTGGTTGTCCCACATGACGTCACAGCCCAGAGGGAAAACGGCCCGGGAATAATTACGATAACAATAGTGGCCTCGCTACTCAAGCTAGTATAATATAAAATGAAACTGATGACATAAAGCAAGGCATTTGTGGCTACATGCATACATGACAAACCTTCTTTCCAGCCACAGTGCCTACACAACAGCTGTAAAGATGGGCATTGGGCAGCTCAAACGTTGGTTGATACACATATTATTTCTCTCAGTTGAGTGAAGCAATAATTTACACTCCAGAAAGGATTGCCGTGGATCTTGGGTAGCTTTGAGAAATCCTGATAGAAGCTTATTGTATGTCCCTTCCAGGGAACACCTCTGATTTCCCTAGTGAGGTTTCGCATGCTCTTTTTGCTGGAATTTCAGGAAACCTCATCAGGGGAGCCCTGGTCTTTGCTGGAGCCAGTGACCTGTGAGCACACTCCAAAACCCAGGTCTCCTGGGAAGTATGAAGGATCTTTGGGAGTGTTTCGATATGGCGTTCTTGACATTAGGCTGCTCTGGGAAACCACAAATGCGTAAATCCACCTGTCTATCCCTGTCCTTGTATTCAAACAGCTTGGCTTTCAGACTCTCAATCCCCGTCCGAGGCTGGAGCCATTGGGCAGTCATGGTGCTGTTTCTCGACGTCATCTAGCGTGCATTGGGTACCGAAGAACAGGTTCCTTCTGTGTTTCTTTTTGAGTGGTGCAACCACTCCAAGGAACAGCTATGTCCCAACCTATGTCCCTATGTCCAAACCTATGTCCCTATGTCACTATGTTTAGAGTACCAGTAGGGGCAAAAGTGGCGCTGTTGTGCTAGAAACAGAGAGAGAGAGAGAGATAGTGTTGCACTGTTGCCTGCTAATTACAGAGAGAGAGAGAGGGGGGGAGAGAGGGAGGGAGAGGTGTCTGCTAAATGCTAATTCCCCCACACAGTAACTCTGTCATTTCTCGAGTGTTTCGGGTGTGGGGCGGCTCGCCGGAACCGGGCTGGCACCCTGGGCGCGTTCCTGTGGGTCTGGATGTTCCGGGGACCCACCGGGGACCCCCACACGGAGTTGCACCACTCAGTTCACACGGGTGTGATCTTTTTTAAAAGATAGTGTTTGGCTTTTTCTGCCTTTTATTGATAGGTTGAAAGTAGACTGACAGGAAATGGTACACATCTCTACAGTCATATTGTGTCTGTGCAACAATAACTTCATCAACATGAATCTTTTACAGATTCCACTCACCTCTATAATGACAATATATTGCTGGCCCACAATAACCTACCTGGCCTGGCAGAGACCTGTGCTCCAAAGAGCGCTTTATTCTAGTTTACATTGTTTATTTTTACAAAGATTATGTATTATGCTTCTAGGTAAGCATAGTAGTTGAGCAAATAACCACATATAACCTTCTGTATTGTCTTGACCTATTGACTAGTGCAGGGTTCCCCAATAGGCGGCCCACGGGCCATTTGCGGCCCGCGGAGCGCCCCCTTGTGGCCCCTGGAAGAATTTCAAAAAAACAAACAAACAAAAGTTTTTGTTTTGTTTTGTTTTTTTGGGGGGGGGGGGTCCCAGATATACATGGCATTAAATGGGGGTCAGTAGCCTATGCATGTCAAACTGGGCATCCTTTTCAAATGGGGTCTTGCCCTGAGGCAAGGCCTCGACCTCGCGCGTGCGGACTCGGCCCCCAGCCTGGTACCCTAGTCAAAATATGGCCCTTGAGGAAAATGAATTGGGGAACCCCGGACTAGTGAGTAATGGAAGCGGGTGACCATGCAGTTCTCCCACCATGCTTCACATCTTGGCTGAGTTTTATATTCACAGCATGAATTAGATCACTCATAATGTAGGCTATATGCATACATATTAATTGGAGTAGCCAGAAATACTGAACTTACTGAACTTTGTCGAATGGAGTTATGAAAACAATCGTCAAACCTAAATTATCTCCTTAACAATATAACCTAAAAGAGCACTTGAGCTGTTTGTTGTTTGTGGTTGTCTAACTGCACTTTAGTTGAATGACCCTTATTATGCAACTGTCTGGATCAGTGCAAAAATAATAAACCAGCTTAGTTGTTAGATACATTTTTAACTGCTTACCTCTTGACACTGTTACTGGAATAAAACAACTGTAGGTTCTCAACACAACTTGTATTACCGGCACTCCGCCGTTGCAATCTCAACTGACACACCGTAAAAGCGGATGCTTTAGATTCTAAAGCATCCACTTGTGCTGTTTCCATTGAGAATGCATTGGGCGTTTAAGTTAAATAACTGAGAAACTACAAATCATTTCAAAGTAAAAAGTTCCAGCATTTGTCTTCACAGTAAGCTGAATTATAAAATGTGTGAATGGAGTTTCTAGGTGAAAGTGATTTTGACGTGCCATAGAGCTGCCATTGAGCCCCATTATAAATATCTCAAATTTGAAAGCACTATATTTCTAAAACTATGAAACATTTCAAAGATTTCTTTTCAGGCAAACATGTCCACCATAAGATGAACCTAAATAGGTTTGAATGGGGTTTCTAGGTGTAAGTATGTAGGACTAGCAGCATGCCAACGTTGGTGCTATTGCCATTGAGAATGCATTGGGCATTTAAGTTAAATAACTGAGAAACTACAAATCATTTCAAAGTAAAAAGTTCTAGCATGTGTCTCCACAGTAAGCTGAATTATAAAATGTGTGAATGGAAGTTTTAGGTGAAAGTGATTTTTTTTGACGTGCCATAGAGCTGCCATTGACCCCCATTATAAATTTCTCAAATTTGAAAGCACTATATATTTCTAAAACTATGAAACATTTCAAAGATTCCATTTCAGGCAAACATGTCCACCGTAAGATGAACCTAAATAGGTTTGAATGGGGTTTCTATAGGTGTAAGTATGTAGGACTAGTAGCATGCCAAAGTTTGTGCTATTGCTATTGAGAATGCATTGGGCGTTTAAGTTAAATACGGGGGGGACATATTTTGACAGCAGAAACTGCCTGTCATAATTTCTATTCCAAAGCCCCCCCAGGTACATTATATATTTAAACTATTTTCAGCAATGGTACACTTATTTTTTCAGTTGGTAGATCTTGTTGAGCTGGTCATTTTGAAAGTAGATCTCACGTCATAAATGTGTGGGCACCCCTGCTTTAGAATATATCTTCGTGAATGGAAATGATGAACAGATGACAGCTTCCGGAATCCCATTCAGACATTGTGGAATAGTGGTCTGGCTATGTGTGAGACTATAAACCTGACTGCGATGCACACAGAAGCAATCAGACTCTCATCCACCGTCAACTGCAGGTGGGCAGGCTTTGATGCTGACTGCTTGTTAGAGGTGTCCACTCCTTTTGTTCCCGGCACTCATCTCCAGACAGCTCCACTAACTTCCCACACTAAGGGCAGAGGTTATGTAATGGAGCAGTGTGGGAAATGGGCCTCCTACAGACTGCTGTGGTTGAGCAAGGAAGTGCGATAGGTGTTAAATGTGGCACACCTCACACGTTGACATCTGACCATCAATCAATTTAGGCCAGGCCGTCAACCTATCCATTGATGCATTCAGTGATCCACCCATCAGTCTCGTTTGATCATCCAATCCATCCGTTCGCTTACTTTATCAAGATTACAAATATATACAAAGATGAGATTCATGGATGAACACAGAAGTGTGCGCCACCACATGAACATATTTGTTATACAGTATATGATTTTATAAGTGATATATGAATTTGCTCCCTTTCGCTAAGTCCTCCCCATTTTGCTGGGCCACTGGGTGACACAAATCCGACCCTCATCTCCTTGACTGCCAGTTAATTCATATCACAGCCATCATCTGCACAATTGGCTGTGTAATGACAGCGGCGGATCAGCTGCTAGCTGCTATGGAAGCCACAAATCAGCCCTAATTGACCTGTAATAGCGTCTCTATCTATCAACACTGGGACCCCCTCAACACCCCCATTCTCTCTCTCGCTGGAAGAGAGGCAGCGTGGTCTGGCTTCTCCTGTGGTCACAGGCACACTATTGGTGAAAAAGAGTGATTACAAGGACTGGATTTGTTTAAACGGCATTATGCTACAGTATACGCTGAGGCAATGCAGGTATTAGCACCTGACTGAGGTGGATTAGGGAGTAGTTTTGTTTTGGAGATGGCGATGATTTGATTGGCTTAGCAAAGTACATATTGAAGATAAAAATGTGGGCAGAAAAGTATATACACTATATACAAAAGTGAATTGGCCGGAATGACATTTGTGATGATTTGATTGGTTGAGCACGGAATGTGATGTATGATGATGTATGATGACAAGAGCGCCACACGGGTGTTATTATTTTGTATTAATATTGAGGTGACCAGTAAAGAGGGAAGAGGTGATGTGACCTGATATATAGTATCAAATCATCCAGGACAGAGGACAACTTATCCATAGATGTCCTTTTGATTAGACCCAGCGGTCAGTGTTGCGGAACAGAAGAGCATCAGAGGGCGAGGGGAAGCATAGCGCTGATAACAGACAATCAGTGGGTGCCAGAGGTCAGCCTTTGTTGGAGTAATGGCAACGGGGATGCTATGCTTTGATATGAAGTGTTGTCTTGGTAATGAGGGCACATACAAACATGCCTTTGTGCTTTCTGCGTTTCTCTCTCTGTATCACACACGCACGCACGCACGCATACATCCCCACCCCACGCACACAACAAAACAATATAAGCTTAGCTACATGTCACCATGTATTCAAAAATAAAAATAAAACTTCAAAGCACCATGGTAACAGCCATGTGTAGCCTACGGTACGGTATATGGAGTGCACACATGATCGCATTAATGATCCATGAAGCATTGTTGTGCAGAAGCAGTAATGATGTGGTAAAGAAGCGGCGATATTGTACAGAAGTGGCAATGTGCAGAAGCGTTAATGTGTTTTTTCTCGTGACGGCATGCTTCAGAGAGGCCATGCTGCTTGTCTTACAATCCTCTCCTGGCCTCAGTGTGACGGCATGCTTCAGAGGCCATGCTGCTTGTCTTACAATCCTCTCCTGGCCTCAGTGTTGAAATGCAACATGTTCCTCCTCCTCATGAGCCGCTCAGTAGCCTACTTTGGAGGCTACATTTATATTTCGTGGCTCGACCGTGTGTGGCTCGACAAGTATGATATATTTGCAACAGACAATTGTGGCGTTTTTGCCAAGCGGCACAGCCGGGGTGCGACGACATTTTAAATTAAGCCTGACTGGGAATGTCTCCATCGTGTCTTCCAGGGGATTGGCCTGCTGTTGTTGCACTAAAAGAGCTTACAAGTAGGTTGTAAGTCCAGGGATTTATGAAATATCATACCACCTCTCCCCCTCCACAGTGGGCAATCAGGATGCTGTTGACAACACAAGATAATGAGACACTAGCCTGTACCAAAAGTGTGAAATGCATTTTCCATTTTCAAATGGATAGATACTTCCGAGAAACCCAGAGAATGTAAATGCCCCTAAGGCATTGAAATCCATGCCATCCAGATTCGGCATTGAAATGCTAAACCATAAATCCTTTGATAAGGAGGATTAATATTTAAAACAAATCAACAAATCACCCTATGCGAGAGTGGAAAGATTACTAATCGTAGCCCTCTCCCCAGATGACCTGATGCAGATGATCATGATGATGTTTATGTCAAATGAATGAGGGGGAGGAGGGCAGAGGGCCATGCATGTTTAAGTGCATAATTTCTCTTTATACTCTGTGTGATTCATTAGTTTATTCTGTCAGTGTAGGGTCAGCTGGACCTTTGGCATGAACACCGGGAATCTGGAGACACGGAGAGCTGTGTGGGCGTAAGGGGTTGATCAAAATAGCATTTCAGATGATTCATTTACTGTAAAAGTGATTAACAAAAGCTCCAAATGGGACTCCGATACACAATGGGATAAAGCAAAAGTAGGAGTATAAGTTCTGTAGATACAGTACTCTGCAGAATGGACCACATCAGTGGACGTTTTACTTACAACTCACATTATACAGTACTTCATATTGTGAGGATTTTTGAGGAAGCCATGGATTTAGTTCATTTCAGTACAATGAAGATCAACTTGCATTATTATTTAGAGTAGCCAATTATTTGCACCCATTTTCTCGTTCTCGTTATGCCAGGTAATTGCTCCCCACACACTACTGTGTTTTGTCACTGCTGTTGTACCCTGCCAGTGCAGGAGCCCCCACCAGGAAGACGTTGAGCCTCCGTCCTACTCCTCTCACTGCTGTTGTACCCTGCCAGTGCAGGAGCCCCCACCAGGAAGACGTTGAGCCTCCACTGCTGTTGTACCCTGCCGGTGCAGGAGCCCCCACCAGGAAGACGTTGAGCCTCCGTCCTACTCCTCGCACCCAACACTCCCTGTGACAGGTGCCGCCCCAGCCCGTAGGAGTATGTGCACAGTATGTGACTATAATACTATGTCACCCTCCCCGCCCAGCTTCCCTATACCTGAACAAGGGCCAATTGTGTTGGAATAGAAGATCAACAAAGCAGGGTGCACCAACACCGTCGGGCTTCACTCACACATTCAAAACAGCCCAGGCACATATGCCTTCCTTTTTACAGTCAATCAGTTCAAACCAATGTCCATTTACACTGCAGCCGACTATATGTTAAAACTTTCCTTTTCCATTTTCTAATTGTAATAATCCTTTGATATTATTCAGGTTCTTTCGCCCTCTCTCCACTCAGATGATGTGGTTTGCGGATGGGGTATTTAAGTACATCTCCACTCTGGTCTGTCAGAATGGATGCCTGTTACTCCCTGATAACGGACATGCCAATTTCAAACGCCTGGTTCACGGCTTACACCCATTAAATCATTGGTAATACAATGTACATACATCCTCCTCTGATTTAAAAGCTGTGGTTGTAAAGGGCAGACCCTATAAAACAGGAAATATTCATGCAGTGAAAAACACGTTTTTCTGTATGCCAGCTTTAATCGTTCTGTGCGTTCAGGCGTTTTGCTCTTGAGACCAAAAAAAGTAGACAGTGTGATCTTTGTCTCTTTTTATGCCCCAAGTCAAAATGTCTGTTTTATAAAGTCAGATGTCGTCGTGACCTATAATTCATCTGGAAAACTGCACACATTAAAATCAGATCCCTTGTGTCGGCTATAGGAAAGTATGATTTGGTAAGATTGTTGGTGTGTTCCTTTTACATGTAAATATGCAAGCAACATGAACAGATTGATTGATGAGGTCCATTGACAGAGAGGGGAAGCTGAGACCCTGGTTCCTCGCAGTCATAATATACCAGGACAAGCATTTACGGGGGGTGTGATGAAATGCTGCTCTTACGAAACAAAAACTCTTAAGATTTATTGGTGTCATTTCCTTTCACCGAGTGTCTGTACACTAACTTCCTTTTGCTTCTCCAACAAGATGCCGCAACTCAACAAATTGTCTCATGGTCCACGATACAACCTTCCTGCAAAAATAAAGATAGCTATTTCTGCAGAGAGGGTGGGGTTAATGCGGCTGTGAGGTGGTAACATTAGTTATCTCGCAACGTGCAGGCATTCACTATGGAACTTCTCACAAACTTGTACCCGTAAAATGTCAGCGGCGTTGCAGCAGCTGGGAATCAGAGATACAGTTAGAGGACGCACATCAACATTCCCTGATCCTTCCACTGTGATTTATCCACTGCGCTCTAATGGCAAGCTGGTATGCTCCATTCGTCCAGACAGCTCCCATCCCATATTCTGTGTGTCTTGTGCATGTCAGTGTAACTCAGTGGCTAGTGGGGGGTGGTGGGGGTGGTGGCGGGGGGGCCTCGGAATGGAATGAAGACAGATTATTCAGGCATCAGTGGCCTCCGCCAGCCAGCAGAGAGGGTGGTACAGGAGGGAGAACAGCGCATTCAGCAATAACCTTGCTCCGTTCCGCACACAACACAGACCATAATGAAGGCTACGCGGAGGGGGACCGAAGAGGTGTGTGCGCAGTGCACACACGTGTGTCTGTGCGCGGGTGGATTTTTGTGTGTCAGAGATGGAGCTGACAAATGAGAGAACAGAGAGAGAGAGAGACAAAAAGATAGAGCAAGAGACAAAATGAGACACAGAGAGACCATGTCCCTGGCCTTTTCACATGTCATAAAGCATCCAGATGTTTCTCCTCCAGCATAAAAAAGAACCCACATCCTTCATCGTCTCTCGTGTCTCCGTTTCTCGCTCCAAGCCCAAGCACTCTCCATGCTCCCGTGTGCTCCAAAATGTAGATAAATTAGGTCAAGGATATTCTGGACTCTTATTTGTTCTGCTATAATGACTTACAACACATCAGCATCATCACCCATGTAACCGAACAACTATGCACACATGCAGTGGATGCTATCCTCCACATAGCGCTCCCCCAGGGACCAGTAAGGAATAATTGCTTGGGTTATCAGGGGTCTGAGATTAGTGGGAAGGCAAAAGGAAACCTTTTCTGGGCTTGACAGCTGAACACAGTAAAATCATTTAACTTTGAGTATTAAATGGACCCATGAGAGGCCATTTTTAGACTGCAAATGCACACATTGGTAAGGCGTTCCGGTTCAACCAAGTTTAGAAGTATACAAACATGGATGCACACTCTCAGAGACGTGTAACAAATTCACAGAAGGATTGTGTGGCTTTTTCAGTGCAAATGAGAAACAAGTAAGCCTGTCTAATTCCTAAAGCACCCGCAAAGGGTGAAATGCACCACCTAACTGCTGCCAAAAATTATTAGAGTCTTCACAGAGATGATGGTAAATTAACTGCATAATATGGTTATAACCAAAAGGCTGTTGGTGTTAATTGTTTCAGTCTGTAGTCCCTTCTCTGCCACCGGATACAGCCAGGACTTTTATTTTGAAGACCCCAAAATTCACCCAAAATGTTCCGGAAGCAAAGTCGGCTAAAGCTAATTTGGCTAATGTCTTTTTTTAAGTCATCCGAAGTGTTAATATTGTAACCGTGACAGGTAGCGACAATTAGTAATAAGCCGATAATATCCCGGTTTTGAAACACCTCAATCTGGGAAAGGATTCTGAGGAAAAAGGTTCTCCCGGTAAGACCCAACGATGCTTCTTGGTAACATTTTTATTTCAATGAATTACTTAATTATTATAATTTTTTTTCTATTCTTTTTTCACCTAAACATCATCATTGATGTTCATTGTTTAGTCTTGCAATGCCATTGGTCATATTTGCATATAAATACCCCCCACAGAGGCACAAATTTACACAAATTCAAAATCTCTGGACTGATTGACCTATGACCTTTAATCTTTAACCCTGATAAAAGTAACTAAAATGCATGTAATACATATATTTGTGTGATCATTAGAATGTCTAGAACATGTATCATGTATTATTGATAATAATATAAATAATGAATGGCACTATGTTCAAAGTAGCCTTGAAGTTTTTTTCTTTAAGTAGCCTATAAGATGAAATACTCACTTGAGTGTAAGGGCAGTGTTGCTCTGTTCATTAACACGCGTATTTTGATGCTTTTCCCCTGTATATATAGCGGTTGGCTGTATATCCAACATTGAAACTCTGGAACACTTGGGAAAGTGTAATGCCACGCACAATTGCACTTCTAAACATGTGTGATTATATGCAATAAAGGTGCTGCTGGGCAAAAGTCACCAGAACGGCTACTCTGTGCCTGTCAGTATCGGCCCAATTCAAGCATCTGTAACAACAATGTTGTCCATGAATCTTCAGGCCACAGCCTAATTGAAATAAATGTTTAACAGCCACTCTGCTAAACCAGTGGACTTGGGTATTATCAGACAAAATGGTGTCCAATTGCCTTGGGTCCACTGGCTCTAATAAAAAAAATGACTACTATGCTGGCTTTGGCTATTTCAGGCTTTTGATAGGCTTACATAATGCCTCAGCACCTCCTCAGTGACAATCAAAGTCAAAGAAGCATGTAAACACAAATAAATAGTGATGTGCAAAGCCATCATTTAAAATTTGCCACATGGATAATTGTAATCGGATGCAAAACAAGGGAAAATGGCACTTAGCTGCAAAACTTTATGGGCGTATTTACGCTGGCATAATTTGCGCAGTATGTTTTGTGACTCAGACCGTAAGACGGGGCAAATAGTGAGCACAACTGATGCGTAATTCATGGTGCTATTAGTGGGCGCAATGCATTCTGTGTGAATTTGCCAGTCACTGCATATTGCACTTAAAGGTGCCGATGAAAATGCCAACGCTTACAGATGCAAAACAGGACACATATCCCCACATTAAAATGGTACGCACACAAATAGTCTGCCCTGGAGGGAGCTGCTGAATGAGATTGATTGCTGTCATTTTAGCTATTTTAGATAATGGTATTAGGAAGTAATGGGCCAAGGTTGTTGTTTTTTCTTTGCAGGCCTAGGTACATGGCGGTTGGATGAGACAAACCAGCCTCAAGTGGCTATACTCAACTAATGTTTACTGAAGCCACATTTTTCAGAGATTGTGTATTATTGGCGCGACAAAGATCACTATGAACACCGGCATTGCGTTTCCACACAGAACCAAACGGAGCAGCAGTAAAGCCTCCCCCATGTCTGCTTATACTGCTGACTTTGCAACTGTGGCTCAGGACGTAGAGCAGGTCGTCCAATGATCCATGGGTTAACAATAAAAAAATTAACACTCATCTTTTACTTTCTCTAATAACAACCTAAAACATGAACCTTGGATGAAAAAAACCCAAAGTTGTCCTTTAAATATCTGTTTTCTAATTTATGGCATTTCTTAGATTTCTATTAAGGGACCGAAGAGACTTCTTGGTCCCTCTTTGTATCTGTCTTTTTTTTTTATTCTCCTTCCGTCAAAAATAGCAGTTCTGGCATAGCCGTGCAGTCGGTGTTCGCGAACGTGACACGTTGTGAGCTTGTAGATCGGCTATTTTGGCGAGGAGGTTTGGTGATCCGTCTTACTAAGTATAGGGAGTTTAAGTGGTTTAACTAAAGTGATATTGATACATTCCAAATATTATCAAAGTATTCTGCGGCATACCTGGACTTGCGTCTTGGCACCCTAGGGTGACACGGCACCCACTTTGGGAAACCGTGGTTTAGGGTGCTTGAGTTTCTGGGTGCATTAACACTTATTGAAATTGCAGTCCATTGACATGCTGAATGAGTTAGTCAAAGAGCTTATGAATGGGTGATTGGATAAGCATGAATGTTACACTGCATTTGCATTAGTCATCTCAAAAGTATTACTGCTAACATTTCAATATAATCTGAGCTCACTGCTGTATTATTCCACTATGTCTTGTACTGTTGAAAGCTTTATTGAATATTCAGACTCCTGCAGGAAATGAATCGTGTGTCACAGCTCCAGGGGAGGGTGCCTGCAGCTTTGAAATAGGCATCAGTGGACAACAAGACATTCAGAGCCAAGGAAGTCAACAGTGAACAATTATTATCTACAGTATCTATAATTATAGTTTTGCATGAGATAGAAGAACAAAGACTCCAAATCCCACAATTGGCAATTTCATGGACGGGAAGTCGGCAGGGGAGTACCGTGTTAGCAACACTTACAGATCGGTCGCGTGTTAGAGTGGACCTGGGAGGGATTTTTTTTCCCTCTGCAAGTGCCCTCCAGTGAAACGCCTCACTGTCAGGTGAAAAGAAGCGGCTGGTGACTTAATGTGTATCGGAGGAGACGCATGGTTTTCTACACCCGGGGCGGCGGTGGCTTAGGGGTAGAGTGGCTGGATGGTAACCGTAAGGTTGCCAGTTCGAACCCGGGCTCCCCAGAGTTAGTGTCGAAGTGTCCTTGAGCAAGACACTGAACCCCTAATTGCTCCCGAAGTGCTGGTTGGTGCCTTGCATGGTTTCCGCTGCCATCAGTCAGTGTATGAATGTGTGTGTGAATGGGTGAATGTAATGCACAATCTCTGTAAAGCGCCTTGGATAAAGGCGCTATATAAATGCACCATTTACCATTTACACCACCCTCAATAACAACCATAGGGGTTGGCACTGACAGGGTCCATACACATGGAGGGAAATTGGCACAACTAAATTGGGGAGAAAAAGAAAAATCATTATCTGTCGGCATGAAACAAGGTTGTGTTTAATTTTCTGTTATCTAACCCCTTGTCGGTAATTGTCAAGGGTGAAGAAGGGTTTAATGGCCTGTAAATGACGGCTTCATCACAGCCTGTTTCTCAGCGCTGAGCCGTAGTTTCAAAATTGGAACCCACGTGACACAAGCAGTTAGCCAGCTTGTTACAGTTGGGTGCCACCGATATTGTCTCTTATCATTTGACCCATTTAGGCCTGACCTCAAAATTTTAAAAAAATCCTTCTAAATCCTCCAGTTTTCTGAAATAAATATTTTCACGATTTTTCAAAAATAGACCTACAAGCTCGTAGTAACTGTCCTTTTGCGCAGATCACGCAAACCTCAGCAAAAAGAAAAGGACAATATCGATGGCCTCCAACTGTATGTTTAGAGCCAAGTGGATTCCTGCAGGCAAGACAAGAAGTACAGCTTGCACAGAATGTAAGGTATTTTACATTTTCTAATGGTTTTAGCCTTTACAATCTCAATTTCAATGGGTAAAATACTCTTCCTTGGCCAGTGTTTTCCTGTAGAGGATGCAATGTTTTCTTGCCACTGTGTTTATGATCACTGTAGCTGAAGTTTAGCTTATAAAATGTATTCAGTTTTATACTTTTACCACCTTGTCGACACTTACTTGACTCTGCAGCACCCTATTATTTCTAAAGAGGCACCATGTTGAGTAGCTTGACATGCAAGTCAGGATAAGGTCTACAGTATTTATCGAGGCCTAGCTCAAGGACAACCAACCTAGATATGTTCAATATTAGGAATATCACTGTCAGTACAGAGTACACTGTATTTCATGGAAAATATTCTCATTTTTCGAACGGCGAGAGGAAAAACATGAGGCCATTCCGAAAGTGGTGTGGACTGGCTTTGAAACTCTGTTCAATCCCCCTGAAGCCTGTGCCAGTACTTGTCATGGCCACTGCCCACTGCTAACACATATGACTGACAAACTGTGTTGAGAGAACTTGAGATTGCCCAGTCTCCAGATCAGGTCAGTATGGCTGGCATCAAAGAGGCTGGCATCAGGTCAAGACAGTCACGACATTATCATGGCTGTGTAAAGAACTGAGTTGAAGGAACAAAGCACAGAGAAGGTCTTACTGCAAGAGCATTTCTGATTGATCTCTGCTCTGCACGCTGATCCTTGGGAATACATTTTGTCACCCAGAGGGAGGAAAAGACATTTCAGCTAATAGACTAGTGGACATGTTCCACTCAGGCCTGAGGATGTAAAGGCAGACATCTTTATCTCCTTGAAAGAGCACAACTCAACTCTAACAGTGTGTATTGCCATGTCAGCATGGGTGGGAACATGACTAAATATGGTGGGCCACCATTAGGACACAGAGGCTTACATTTAGGCCTAGGTTAGAGATGGCAAGGAGGGTTCAAAAGCTCACTCAGTAATTATGTGCCATGGTAGATAGTAGATACTGTAGTTAATGGTTTGGCTGACCTGTTGCAGTACTGTATGCTGCATCCTTTTGATGGAGAGAAAAGCAATCTTTCCAATCATTCATTTATGTGACTTCATGAATTCATGTTACTGCGATCAAGCATGATGGAAAACACAGCCAGATGGAAAAGCTTGCAGGAGAGGAGCTAGATTGCAGACAACTGTCAGTAAGAGGCAAAAGAGACTACTGAATATGAAGTTGGAGGATATGGCAGATGACATGACACAACAAGCACTTTGTTGTGGGGTGTCTGTTTACAGCAGTTCACACACTCTTAAGGTCTTTGAGAAAAGTGATTGTCGGTGTTTGTTCACATTGGAGGGCTTTTTTAGCCATTATGTTCCAGTCAGAACCATACAGCAGGCACAGTGTCTTTTAAATGTTCTTAATGAATTATTTCAGAAAATAGATGAGTTTGGGGAACGGTACTTTGACCTCAGCCGTGTATACATACTGTATGAAGCCTTTATTATAAAAAGGATAGAGATCAGGGGTAGAGTGGCTGGATGGCAACCGCAAGGTTGCCAGTTCGAACCCAGGTTCCCCCAGAGTTGGTGTCCTTGAGCAAGACACTGAACCCCTAATTGCTCCTGATGTGTTGGTTGGTGCCTTGCATGGTTTCCGCCACGCCATTGGTGTATGAATGTGTGTGTGAATGGGTGAATGTAATGCACAATCTATGTCAAGTGCCTTGAATAAAGGCGCTATATAAATGCACCATTTACCATTTAACACATAAGGGCAGTCAGTTTGCCATGACTGGTCTGTTCCTCCTGAAATTGCATACAGTATATCCATAGTCAGACACTTATGTGCGTATTCCGCAAAACATAATGAATGAATGACTAGATGACTAGATTCTACTTTTGCTGTTTACAGCTGGCCGACACAGCAGGGCTGTTTGCTTATTGCTCGGCTGCCTCTTGTTGTTGGAGTGTTTTCCATTTAGCACCAAAGCATAGTTGGGAGCTTCTGGAAACTGTGTTAACTTAGCTTGTTTTTATTCTTTTTTTGCCGGCTAGCAGTTAGCATGAAGTTCCCAGTGCCACCATACGCGTTCACTTTAAGAGTCGGGAGTAACATTGGCACAAGCACACACTGTTTTCGTCAGAAGCTTTTACATGTCAGGAGCGGCACGGTACAAAGGCACAAATTAAATCCGAAATTTGGATGGCAGAAGATCCACCAAGGACAGCTCTCCTGGATTACGATTTATGGACGTTTGAAAATCCTCCTTTCAACTGCTTTACACAGTGATTATATTTTCAATCCCATAGCTGAAGCGGTGGGGCGTTGCCATACCACCCGTCCAATGTTAAAAGCTGCCGTGGGACTCAACCATTATATAGACGCAGTATACATTGGGGTCCGTACTGTATATATACGGACCTAGCAAACAACGTCCCCTAGCGGCAGGGTACCGGCGCAAAAATAATTAACATGGTAACCAATAGATTCCAAACAACTTCTGCGTGAAGAACAAGCACTTTATTGATGAATGACGAGTTACAGTACAGTACATTCAACATATGCTTCATGAACAGGGTGTCTATATAGTTAGTTTTATATACTGTTATTGTTCTTTTTCCCTTACTGCTTCTGTGTTGACTTCCATTCCATTGCCCAACGTCATCTTCCGGAGAGGAAGCACATTTATTTTCCAGTGTTTATCTCCTTGTGAAATTGAGATAAAACTGGGAACCAGGCTAGTTTTAAGCAGTTGTTTGATCGATTGATTTACTTCACCAGACACATCACCGAAAGTTAGGATCTAACTCCTCTTGGCTTGTGAGGTTAAATACATTGTGTTCAAGACTCTATAAATCAATTCCCTGCATGTGCCCCGAATTCCACTTCTCATTAATTAAAAAAGGATTTGGGTTAATTAATTGGTGGGCCTTGCAAGCCAACTTATCAAATGTAAATTGCTTATTGAGGCAAAGTAATTAAAAAGAAACCTGCACCCTTGAAGATCCATCTGTTATGTTAAGGACCTCTACAGGTTAGGGGCAACATAGTCTTCAAGATTTTAAGATGATTTATACTCAATTATGGTCAGCCCCCAAGAAGATTAGGGGGAAAATACCACATCACAGTTTATCTTAAAGATGGTCTCCCAGTAGGCTACTTAAATACATTTAGAAGACTTGGCTTTTATATTACATGTAGAAACGTGTGGTATAATATTTGGGGGAAAACATGTCACAGTTGTGATCTACTTGTAGGGAGATAAAACCACACAGTCACACAAATATGGCTTTTTTTCCGACTACAAAGAGTAACCCAGAATCTTCCATAACCTGAAACATTCTAGAACCCATGAAGTTTCCATTAGAGCCAACCATGAAGGGGAAGTTGTGACATAAAAGAAGAGTTTTCAGGTTGATTTAGTTTTCAAATTGTTTTAAATTTTAATTTCTTTTTGGAAAATAGCCAATCTACAAGCTCACAATGTGTGCTTGTCAACCAGCTAGTTTAGTTATTTTAGAGTGTCTGGTTTGTGTGTCGTCACCTCAGCTTGACCAATCCAGAGCAACGTCACTGTTTGCTCAATCCATGTGTTCCCTCAGGTTTAGTACTACGTCCTGAACAGGGCCCAAATGACCATCTGAAACCGAGCTGTAGCGTACAAATTCACAACCCGTGAAATGCGTTACATGGCACAGCATGGAATTCTCTTAGTTCTTGTAACAAAAGATGCATCCACACACTTGTGCAACTTGTACAGTAGGAACAGGGGCAGTACTCCAAGTTCCAACCAGTCGGTCCGACACGACAATCTACCTCAAACCCTAACCTAACCATAAGCGCAAGCACAGAGCAGCGCATGTTTGTATCCGGTCGCCAACCTTTTCCGGTCCTTTTCCGTATGTCGGACCAATGACTGGTCGGAAAAGCGTATGGACCCCGTACAGTACACTCTGTATGCACGCACATACCGTTTTTATTGTTGAGTAATCTGCCCGAGTGATCTTCAAACCTGTCAGAGTTTAAACGTTAGCATTGGCAATATTACTTTTTTAAATGTAATTATTTTCCAAATTGAGAGAGATGTGTCATGTTCAATCCCAAAGCTCAGGTGAAAAGGAAAAGTATTCCTGTCATCTGGAAAGGTGACAGGAATTCATTCAATATGCACTCTCAAACATGACCTGAAATCCAGTTAATGTAGAGTAAATGTTCATAGGTGTCGAGATAAGTCTCTGTCAGGCCACGACCGTTTCATGTGCATTCAAAATGGTAATTAAGGTTATATGTATGCAATATGCTGTGTCAGAGATGGAGGTTAGCGCTTGACACTTGTTAACACCTGGAAAAAGAGTGCCTTTTACATATACCATTGTTATCACATTACAATATCGCATTCATAATCAGTTATTTAATAGGCAAAAGTAGTCTCTATGAGCTTACAGTATCTCCTCCTTGAGAGAGGGAGCTCCTGGCTTGAACGTTATGTGCATAATTAACTCCACCGAAGTGATTGCTCCTCTCTTTTATGATTCGAGATAATTAATAATGCATAGGCACTTCAGTGAGTGTATGACTTTGAAAAGGGGGAATGAGAAGGTCAAAGAAATTTAGTGGAAATATGAACACGTCCGCACCAGCAGAATTATTCAGATATTCAAATGAATGCTACTTGCCCATTCCGTATTCCTTGCTGTAACAGTCTTCATTCATCATGTTCTGATCCCAGGACTGTAACTGGGGAGAACCCCCCTCGCCTTTGGGAGACAGCATATCATTTCCTATCATAAAGGCTGCTACCAGTCCAGTGTACATACTCACTGATGGTCGTGTCACCTTCTTTATCCCAGCACACATCATTGGAGTGTCTAGAGGAAAGACATTTGACATCCCTCCCATGCAGGCTGTGCAAATCACTGTGTACGTTGTAATGGAGTCGCCTCTACAAAGGGAATAAAGACGTGGGAAAGAAAACGAGATTAATGATTGTTCAAATTAAAAGTAATTAAGTGAAGGTAGTGGCAGTGCAAGCAATTAACTCCCATGGCCAACATGTCCTGCCAACTGCCATGAGCTATGCTGGAGCCCCAGAGACGTCCTGACTCCAAACCAATGAGCCGAGCAGTCCAGAGGGAGCGCTAGAGCTACGGTATGCCTGCATGCTCATTGCAAGTCCCAGTCACTCTCCCAGGCAGAAAGGAACCATTTGTCAGGCATGCTACAGGCAACCCTGGACAGGTTCACTGGCCTGCTCCAGTTTTGTGCAGGAGTAGTATGGTGTTCCCCATTTTCATCTGGGCCTCATCCCGCTTTTTGGTTCTCCCTCTAACCATACAGTAGATATGCCAGAGGAAGACGACAAACAACAAGGTCACGTGTTTGTGCAGTACATAGTACACGCACGCATACTGTACGCCTCTGTGTCAGTTTTTACACGTTTGTATATTCTTCTCCAAGACAGACTTATTTTTTTTCTAACATTTGTTGGTGTGAGCAGCAGGACACAAACAATATAAAGCAACACAAACATTCCATACCTGTCTATTTTTCTGCTACAAGACCTGCTGCATCCCCCACAATGTATTGTTCATCCTCAGCTAGTGGTTGCTGATGTCCTTGGCTCTGGAATCTGTCTGATCTTCCATCTAGAAAAGGAAAACTTCTTTCTGTTCCATCGCTTTGTGAAAAATGAGTCAATTACCACATTTCATTGAGAGGATTCCCATTGTAGGTGAGCCTGTGGTCATTTATCATCAAAGGTTTTGAGGTAGTGTCTTGCTGACCCTGCAAGAAATCAAAAACCTAACTGATTTAAGGTGTGTGTGTGTGTGTGTGTGTGTGTGTGTGTGTGTGTGTGTGTGTGTGTGTGTGTGTGTGTGTGCGTGTGCGTGTGCGTGCGTGCGTGCGTGCGTGCGCGTGCCTCCATATGACCATGTGTGAGACATAGCTTCCAGGAAAGCTATAGTCCAAACTTTTTTTCATAGCAATTTGCTATGAACTGATCGCTGCCTACCATATGAACATGTCCTGATGATTTACCTGTTTCATCACTCAGACAGCTACTCCTATATGCTCTGCCCTGGAGCCTGCTTTTCCATACCGTGGAATATGTTCCATGTTCACTGACCTCTCTGCATATACGCATTATAGTTTGGTTTAATGTAAAATATTGTAACAGATGGACTCAGCACGCGGTTTGGCATATATCTCGTATTTGATATGTCACTTTAAAACTCACAACACTCCTTTTAGGTTTATGCATGGCAGTCTTATAACTGTCTTCATATTTTATCCCATTCCTAGGAAAACAATGGAGGTGTATGGACTTGATAAACAATACCAGAAAGAAGTCCTATGAGAGCAAAACATTATGATACTTGCTTTATTTTGTTATTTTAGGTCAGTGTAGACTGTAGAGACAAGAAACCAAGGGTAGAGAGAGAGGAGAGACATCTGAGACAAGATGGGGAGTCCCCAGGCACCCTGAATCCTGCATTGTTTTTTCCATGTAGCCTACTGCTACAGTATGTGGGACGTCACATCATAAGGACAATAGAATCTTCCCAAAATGCTCAAATAAACCCAATTACTTCAATCTTGAATTTCTGTTCAAGAATTTCAAGTCTTGAACAGAAAAGCTAATCACACTGGAATTATACCTCGTTTAAGTAGATTTAATGATATCGTAACTTTGCAAGATGAGCTACGTTTGAACTGTGGGTTGTAACATGAATTATATGACTACTTAATTGGCATGTTGGGAACGACGTCCCATTTATATTGGCTATGTAGGACAAACGTTACGCTTGGCTCAGGTTGACCAATCATGGACTTGTACTGGCTAATCGGCACAAACGTGATGAGATGCTTCTACAATAAAAGCTTGGCCAATCAGGGAAGCCAATGCGCACAATGGTGGTGTATGTGTGTGTACTGCATACACACACATACACCACCAACAACCAAAAACCCACAAATATCTGCGCACGCACGCACGCATGCACACACGTAGATGACCTGTGATACCTGCACTATGGAGCCGAGAGCAGGAGTTGTGATCAGGCTGAGAAAACGTGAAAACCAGCATCATCTTCCAAGTATTTCTCTAGCAAACCTCCAGTCACCAGTGTTATGGTTGTCACGCTGTCACGGAGACATGGCTCAAAGCTCCTGACAACACCATCATGCTAGAAGGACACATAATCTATTCAATGGCAGCATTGGTAGTACTGGACAACAGAGTTCTGTGGATAGAAAGGGAGGTGGTGTCTGTTTCATGGTCAACAACATGGTTGGCTGCTTTTATTGTGTCATTTATCAGCTGTCCTACATGAGGAGAAAACACCCTGACACATGTTTACACACCGTTTAGGGACGGGTATATACTGTATATCACCTCCTCACGGCCTGACACACGAGTCTACTCTAGACAAACCCACTACAGTTGTTGACAACAATGGACAACGACATCTCACCAAGCTCAGTTGGTGTGTATTACACCTCCTCCACACTGACTGTTAGCATTGCTCCCCAAGTACTCATTGTTCGCTCACTTCTGTGTGGCAATGCACTCATAGCTCGAACTCTATTATAAAGTTTGTGGACGACACCACCAGGCCCAGAGGATCATCAAGGAGCCCAGTCACCCTGACAATAGACTGTACACAGTGTACAGTCTGTTACTTTCTGGCAAGCTGTACCTGAGCAACATAGCCTGATGTAGCACTTAGCAGCCTCTGGGACAGTTTCTGTCACCAGGCCATCGCAATCCTGAACTCAAAATAGTGATTTTGGTGCACCACATGCACCAACCCATCAAATCATACCCGCAGCAATTTGTAGGGGCGGAGAAAACGCTCATTTTCATATCTCCTGAACCAGACAACGTACAACGACAAATAAACACACTTTTGAGTGGTGTAAACCACTCCTACAACTGGCTTTGTTAGTTTACGTGTCTGTCTGTCTGTTCGTACCAAAAAATGAGCATGGTTGCTATGGTCACCCAGTTCACACGGGTGTGATTTCATTACGTCAGACATTACGTCAGACCACAGCTGATCAGTCTATATAAGACCTTACACCACTCAGTTCACACGGGTGTGATTTTTTATTTTAACATCAGGAATGTAAATGGGACGGAAAGGTCACTGACATGATACAGTACAACCATTCTTTATTGGTGAAAAACATATATCAAACATATAAAAAATATCAAATTGCTGGCTTACATTTAGGCATAATATAATATTCTTAAGTAATCAAAACATCTCATCTCATCATCAAACTCCACATCATCATCGTCATCATCGATGATGCAGCCAGCAGGTCAATGACTGATTGGGGCAGAATTGGCCCACAAGGCCAGACAGGCCTTCCATCTTCTGCCACCCCTGACCTTCATCATAGGGTTTAAGCCTCCAAAAGATTGGCTCAGCTGCTTGCTTGTAACAGGTTACTTTATAGTTCACCCGCTGGATATGGCAGATGAGTGCAAGGCAAGCCAGCAAAATCAAGTCTTGATCCCATCAAGGCGCAAGAGAGGTTGAGGCGTGGACTTTCTAAGGCCTCATTCACACGTACCAAACACCAATCAAGCTAATGTTTTGTCGTTTTTTAGTTTTTTTGGGCCACCACAATGCTTTTCCAATGGGAGTCACATGGTTTGACCAAACATTTTTGTTTGATGAGGGGGGAGGGGCAGAACACCACCAGCAATCAGCAATCAAACACAAATGTTTGGTCAAACCATGTGACTCCCATTGGAAAAGCATTGTGGTGGCCCAAAAAAACTACCAATTCGTGTTTGGTACGTGTGAATGAGGCCTAAGAAATTCATAGTGCAACGTCCAGCCACCAGGAAACTCCAAGTCTTTAAGTTCTTTCTGGGCAATAAGGAAAATAAGCAACACAGCCAGTTGATGCTCAAGATCTGGGGGACTAAAGAGGCAGTATCCCGGCTGACAAAATGTGAAATAGCTACTCTCATCGTGGAAGGAACAGCTCATAAACCTTTGGCATTAGATGGAGAAGTGATTGATCAATACCTAGATAACTTTGGTGAGTCCTTGTATTAGCAGATTTGCCAAGAATAATTGTTGATGTTGATGACAACATCAACCTGCTCAACTACCTTGATACTGGCAGGCACCGGCAGCTGGTAAATGTCACGGAGCTGGCAACCTCTCATGGGCAGCCATACTGTAGTACCCTGCTTCACTGGGGACTGTACTAGTTCCTTCAAGGTCTAGGAGGGCAAGGTGGCACCACTTAAAAAGCTCCAGAAGAACCCCAAATTTCAAAAGGCTTTCAGGTCGGTGGATGATCATCATCCTAACAATCTTTTATTATGATGACAGGGATGAGGATGAGGTGGAGTTTGATGATGAGATGGATTGATTGATTGAATACTTTATTGGCATAAATATAATCAGTACAGGGTACAGTCATACAGAAATGTAATCAGTACAGGGTACAGTCAAACAGAAATATAATCAGTACAGGGTACAGTCATACAGAAATGTAATCAGTACAGGGTACAGTCAAACACACTTCCAAAGGGATCACCGAAAAAAGTCCTTGCGGTCTTGTTTCCATTCAGGTCCTGGGTATTCAATTCATAATCATGACATGAAAAATAACAACAAAATTCAAATCATCATAAAATGTAAAAATAACATATGTACAGGTTGGGGAACAAAGAAGGGGGTTATAAGGAGGTGGTGTAGTCACTAGACTAAGGGGGGGGGGCATGCTGAAAGGTGGATTTTAAGGCCCGTTTAAAGGACGCCAGGGATTTGCATTTTTTGAGGGATGGAGTCGGGACATTCCACACTTGGGTGGCAGTGCTGTAGAAGGAGAATTTGCCCATGTTTGTTTTGAAAGTGGGTGGTACAACTGTACCAGATCGTTGTTCTCGCTTCCTCTTGTATTTGAGGTAGTTTGTCAGGTAAACTAAACTGGGCACAGAGGGCAAAGCTGCATTTACAATTTTAAATGTCAGTCCCAATTTCAATTGCTTAACTCTGTTTTTCTACCCGGAGCCACCTTAGACTATGAAAATGGGTTGCAAAATGATGGGTCATGGGCCCCAGACCGAGGAGTAGTCGAATTAGTTTGTTTTGGGAGGTTTGTACTGTAGCTTGGTCTTTAGTGACATATAGATGTTTGAGAACCAAGAGGTGCAAGCATAGTCAAAGTAGGGCTGAATTAGGGCTCCTGCTAGAGTCTTGAGAGCACTTTTGTTGACAAACGAGGACATTCTGCCCAGAAATCTTCCTTGGTTTACTTTTTTGATTTCCCTTGTTGCCATGCGTTCACCTGTCAGTTTGTTGTCAAGAATACAGCTAAGATATGTAATCTCTTCTTTGCTGGAGATTACTATGTCGTCAACTTGAAATCATTTATATTTACTTTACTAAGAGCATGTTTGCTCCCTGATATGTATCAGTGAAATTGTGTTCTGATTAGACTACTTAAAGGACCACTTCACCACTGGTCCTCACTAATGTTCATGAAAAAATACCACACATGTTTTTCTACTCGGTCTCTGTCTCATAGGAGGGCTGTGGGCAGTTAAGAAACCCGTCCACCTGTGACATCATCGTTAAACAGATTTTTTAAAACCAGATTTAAAAATATATATTTAGATTTTTATAATTGTGTGAACTATGGCTTTCATTTTTGCATTTCAGGAATAGAAAGTCTGCTGTTTCTATTAGCTTGGATTCCCCATCGATGATGGGGAATCACTGGTAGACGGGTTTCTGAACTGCCCACAGCCCTCCTATGAGACACAGACCGAGTAGAAAAAAATGGTGGCATTTTATCATGAACATTACTGAGGACCAATTATATGAAGGTAGGTTGAAAAGTGATGAAGTGGTCCTTTAACACTGACACCAAATACTAGTCACTTCCCCGCAATAGTAATAATGGCAAAAATAAAGGAAACAAAGTATTAAATACTGCCTATATCTATCACTGAATAATGGACCCAAAGTCTTTCCAATGGAAGAATGGTGTCATATATTCCACCAACAGAGCCGAAGACAGCTGTTGGCTACTACGGCAGTTTATTATGATGGCCATATTCAATACAATGTTACATGTTGAAGCAGTTTTTTTTTATTGAGGTTCTAGTTTGGTTCTAGTTTGTTTCAACATACATTTTGTGTAGAATCACCCATTTATTGGGCAGCTTAGCTACCTCAACTAACACAACCAAAAACAAAATAGCAGGTTCTGTACCACAATATACATGAAGTACTATGGTTGAAATGTTGGCTGGCATATCTTGACAGGTACTGTACCTGTGGTGTCGAGCTGCATGCACCGTTCACATGCCTAATTGGAAAGAAAACAAAAGCAGACAAAGCTACAGACCTTTCGTCTCATTCTTGTAACTTGATAGGAGCAGTATACTTGCAACTCTTGGGTCAATACCTGAAGCGAGAGTTACTTGTTATGAATCTAATTTGCATTAATGCTATGCTCACACCCTGCTCCCTACCATAATTTATTCACCTGTATTCGCCATTCCTTCATCCACACGTCTGCAAGAGATTAAATGAATCCTGGCACTAGAGGGTCTAAAAAGGCTATTTATACTTACTTGCACGACCCATTTGACAAGTGTGAATATACAATGATGCTGTATGGGGCTTCATGCTTTTAACAAATGAACTGCTTCTGACGGAGTATTCCGTCATATAAAATCCAACTGTCAGCTGCTTCTGACGGAATGCTCCGTCATATAAGCTTTTTTAATTATATAAAACGGGATCGCTGTAATATAATTTCTTTTTAAAATTATTATTATTTTTTGGCTTGGCCTTTCCTCCTTCAGCGGATTCCTTGTGTTTTGCACATGCATACTACCGTTCACTTCTTGGAATCTGGAGAATTGTATTGAGTTGTGCTTGAAATGTACCTATTCTGCATACTGTCAATCAATCAATTAATCAATTACCCTATTTAAATAAATCACACACGTGTGAAGTGAGGGGCGCTCTTATCATCCCTCATCATTTGCTCAGACACATATGATGTAAATTCTCCATTCATTGTCAATGGGAATTTAATGTTTGTGTTAGGACAAAAATCTACACTATAGCTGAATATAGGAGGGGCTAGCACCCCTCAAAAATACGGTTATTAATTTTGTAATCTGAGTGTAAACTGAATCTTCTTATTTCGGGACTATATACATTCACTTCGGGACGGTTCAAATTGTATTTTGGGACGGTTCCGGGACGTTGGTGAGTCTGGAGCCCTGAGTGCCATGCACATTTTGTAGAATTAAAATGTTTAAATTGTATCGTTTGAATTTTGTATTTCTCACTCAACGTATTGATTGAAATGTTGATTGATTGAAGTGCTCTATAAAGATAGTTCACATAATCACTAGAAATGCACTCTATCGAGGTGCCAACTTGCACGTTGCGCACAATTAGGCCATACATGGCCTACTTGTGCACAAGCAGAGCGTGCAAGTACTGCCGACCTCTACGAACTTACGATCAGCCCCTCTATAACAATATACCTACCTTGAAGCGTACCTTAGTTACGTCACCGTCAACAGCCAATGAGGGACAACCATTCTTACCGACATACATACATACATGTATACATACTGTACATATGTTACCTTTTACCCACCCAACATTGAAACATATCTTAATTATGTTACCATCAACAGCCAATTATAACCACACATACCATGCATACCACTTTTGATCCAGCCGACCACAGTACTTGCGTGCTCTGCTTGCGCAAGTAATGACCAGTAAGACGCCTGAGGGCGAGAAGCGACCTTGCATCCGCCTCGTTGACGGATGCCTATTGACTATTTTCCATATATCCATATATCCTCACTAAATATGTACTGTACGAGGTTTAATTTTGAAATCAATGGCATGCCTTAGCAACACAATCCAAACCAGGTGGAGTACTGTACAGCAGGTCGATTCTCACAAAGGCATTGAAAAGTGAAATTGAAAGCAAAATGATCAATAGAGCTACAGTAATCCTCCTGTATGTCGGACAAATTATATTTTGACCTGGAAACGGCAACGTCAGATCTTTTAGAACCCTAACCCTTTGCAAATTACTTTTGAAAGCCAAAAATAGACACTATCAGATTTTTGAGTGGTGCAAACCACTCCAACAACCAGCTTTGTCTGTTTGTGTCTATGTATGTGTGTACCTGTGTGTGTGTACCTGTACGTGGGACCCATTAAAATGAGCATGGTTATTACTATGGTCACTGACATTACGTCAGACCACAGCTGATCAGGCTATATAAGACCTTGCACCACTCAGTTCACACGGGTGTGATTTTTTATATAAGATGCAGTTCCATGTTTATTTCTCTCTAGTACTTTCATCCAAAGCGCTTCACATACACTCCTGAACCACTGCCGCCATGTTAGCATTAATGCTAGCATTAAGAAACAATCCGCTAAGTCACGCCTTACAATTAAGTTCCAGGTTTGAATGCAGTTTTATGGTTAATTTCACCTTCACTTAAATGATAGAGCCTATACATTTGACAACCAACTAGTCAGTCAGAGCTCGACCACATCCATCCAAGCAATCAGACTGCTGGGATAATCATTTGTCACTTTTTGCCAAGAAGAGGAGCTTAACATTGAGGCCTACTGATCCGTGGTGCCTCTAAAATGAAAATATTGCATGAAAACAAACTGAAACGTGAAAATTCCCCCAAAACAATAAACAACACCTCAATTTAACATGCCTCAACCCCGATATTCACTTGAACACTTTCATAGAAAGGGCCAGCCAATAACGCTATGTGAGTAAACACATCTTGTTTCTGTGTTTGTTTGTCTTTCCTGGTAATTTACTTCATGTTACCGTGGTGAGCCTTTCATCTAATCTAATGCTGCAGTCATATTTGCCCCGCCTCACTCCTGTTATGAAGTGTGAGTGTGCAGCATTTCCAGGAAATTGGAGTCAGTAGTTCAAAAGAAATTTAGTTTTCTAGCTTTAAAATCATACCCAAAAGGACTTTTCAGTTAATCGTTTCAAACATGGATCCTCGATGTATGTACGTATGACGTATGTATGTACGTACGTACGTACATACGTACATACGTGCGTACGTATGCACAAGCTACACAGAGAGGAATTATTTATTTCTGACCTACAGTATGTTTCCAACTCTATCCTTTGATGGTACTATAGCAGTCATAGCATGCAGCAATTGATGCCCTTCCTCACGGCCTTGTCCCAAATTATCTCTCATAGCTGAACTCTAATCTCTCTGTATGATTCATCATCCAGAGTCTTCAGTATGGAAAAATCAATGTTTTCCCATGATACGATGAATAGTATCGATCCTATCCAGCCTTTAAGCCTGAGTTACTCCATGCACCTCCTTGAGGAAATACAGTACACACGCACACACACGCACGCACACACACGCACGCAATGAGAATCACACCCAATATTGCACTGTGTAAAACATTCTCCCCGAGTCCCTACACGCCAGAAGTAGTAGGGTGCTCCACTAAGATTACAGCAACCCAATACGAATTCGCTGCAGATTGACACAACCTGCGGAGAACTGTTTGGAATGAAATGTAATGTATGATTCAACAGAGAGAGAGAGAAAATCAATGAAGAGAATTAGTGAGCGTTTGAGCTTGACATCCAGTTTATAGGGGAGGGTTCATGTGGAACTTTTAGCAGAAAATGAACTAGTAATGTAAGCAGTAATAAGGGAAAAGTGTTTGTCCTGTGCTGCTAAGGGTGACCAGTCATTTTCAGGAACAGACTGAGAATGGCATTACCTTGAAACACTATGATCATTATCTGAAAGCACTTTCATTATCTAGCATTTTGGTTTTGTGCTATGCATCCACAGGCATTGCAATATAAAATGTAATTCAATCACAGCAGAGTCACTTTCCTTCCATCACCACCCAGTGAGGACATTCTTTGCTGAAATTACATCAACCCAGCCAATCTAACATGAAGGCCTTGTGCTGAGCAAAGGAACCTGCTCACCTCAGCCATTAACAGCAAGGTTTACTTACTCATCACGGTCATTATCTTCTTACCTGGGAATTATTGCATTCTTCCCATAAACTGATAGTATACTGAATGTGAAATTCATTTGCTGCTCTGCTCTCTTAATTTCTGTGTGTGTGTGTGTGCGTGTGTGTGTGTGCGTGCGTGCGTGCGTGCGTGCGCATGCTGTTCATTCTTCTACAAATCCCATGGTGGTAATTGGTTTGACTCCAGGCCGAGGTCTTGTCCTCCGGCTGTCACTCAGAGGCCAAAGATATACAGACAGCAGAAAATTACTAGGAAGTCTTTCTGTCCATAAATCACCATTATTTCTGTATTTGTTTTTCTATTAGACTTGTAGTGGAACATATGGAACGCACTCTTGGTATAATGGATCATTATACCATGCAAGAATCCTGCACATAATGCGTATGTAATGTATCTCTTCCACATTCATTTTGCAGGTAGACGTGGCTTAGCTGCCTTAAATTTATACTTAATTGCACGCTGTTGTTGTTGTGCGCCATCACAGCTTGCCCTGCCCCCCCTACCCCACAACCCCCCTTCTTCCCCACACACACATACACTCTCTCTCTCGTTCTCCATCACCGGCCTACTTGGGAACGATGCAAATAGGAAATAATGAATGCATGCCCCACCCCATGTTATGCAATATGCGTTATACCCGTTGTAACTGTCTGTCTGCCTACAGTTGGGTGCCACCGATATTGTCCCTTATCATTTGACCCATTTAGGCCTGACCTCAAAATTTAAAAAAATCCTTCTAAATCCTCCAGTTTTCTGAAATAAATATTTTCACGATTTTTCAAAAATAGCAGACCTACAAAGCTCGTAGCGCGCCACTCGGTGGCGCGCTATGAGCTTGTAGATCTGCTATTTTTCAATAGCTAAATTATAATGTTTAAAACACCAAAAGGGGTTCCCGCCCAAAATGGGTTAACTGTCCTTTTGCGCAGATCACGCAAACCTCAGCAAAAAGAAAAGGACAATATCGATGGCCTCCAACTGTATGTCCCTTTTATGGTTCTGGAATGTCTTTGTGCAGTTTTAAACATCTGGAGAATGTCTGAAGATTACAAACTGACTGGAAAGTACACTAATCAAATGGCAGGTGGTGAGGGGAATTCGACAGGTGTGGGGGATTTGCCAAATCAAGCTTAGGCTGGTGCTGCCATAGCAATCAATTGATTAATTTGGGCCACGGCCAGAGCCTTTTCTGGTGGTTCTGGACAACTGTCTACCGACTCTACCGCCAGGCACTTGCTGCATTCTCTTGGGTTGTCTGCGACATGTGTGGCGAATTTGAAGACAGCCAGTCGAATGGCTCTCGACATACGTGGATTACAGACGTACGTACACCGTACACGTATAGACGAATCCATGGATTCAATACTGAGGTGTAAAGCTGCGCTTAATGGCACACCTCAGCTATGGTTGTACCCAGGTCACCCCTCCATGGATTTGTCTATATGTACAGAGATTCCCTGCATTTAGATGTATTCAGTATGAAGGATGGGTGTTCAAACAGGGTATTTATTTCCTCTTATTGCATACCTGGATTTTGACCTATGCATTTCACCTACAGTATATAAGAGGTAGTGAGCAGCAGTGTCTGAGGAGAGGGTTAAGTGTCTTGCTCAGGACACTTTACCACAATGCCATAAAGAGCCAGAATTAGTCTGCATGGGAGCCTTCCAATTCCAAGGCGACCGCTCTACCTCCTGAGCCACTGGCACCCCGGGCACATCGCCCATGCTCTTTCAAGAGAAGACACTTTCTCTTCCCGGATATACGTGTAGAAGGGAACAGTGGGGTCTTTTCAGACTTGCCTTTAGGGATTCCCCACACCCACCCCAACCCCAGACTCCTGGGGACACTGTGTTTGATACGAGTGTGGTGTTTTGGCCGACAGCCTGGCCGAGGTTCCTGCTCATTCACCGCAGTCCTCTTTCATGTTTCATGTGCTGTGCTATGATGAAATTCTTTCATCTCTTGCCCCCGTCTCTTTGCCGCCCCCCCCCATCTCTCTCTGCCTCTCTCCCTCACTCTGCCCCTCCCTCTCTGTCTCTCTGTCTCTCTGTCTCTCTCTCTCTCTCTTTCCCTCTCTGTCTCTCTGTCTCTCTCTCTCTCTCTCTCTCTCTCTCTCTCTCTCTCTCTCTTTCCCGTCACCCACGAGAACTGTCAGCTTCTCCTCTGGGGTTAACATTAGGACGGTTTGCAATTTTCTTGGCTATTCCCTTGTAATGGAAGACTCTTACTGGAGAGGGACGTCTGTCTCTCCCTCCCCTGTGGAGCAGTGACCACATACAGTAAGTAGTCACTGCTCCACGTCGTCTGGGAAGCCGTGTCTGTCCCTTACTTGCTTCTACTGCCAGTTGGTGGTCACATGAGAGGGTGGGGACACACAGCCAATTTATATTCTCTCTTTTACATCAAATTACAATTTTGGGTTATTGTTTCATTTCTCTGATGAGCATATAATTGGTTTTATTCCGTTGTGTTGTTTTGCTGATAGAAGTGCTGAGGGGGCTGTCTTCATGGTTCAACTCTTATGTTTGTAATGTAGTGCTTTGAATGCTTTGAAAGTGTGCCTTTTGGACTTGAGTTTATATATCTAAAATTACCACAAAGTTACTGATGATTCGATTTTAACCATTATGATGAGAATGTTTTTATTTTTATATTTTATAAGTGAATAATGTAAGTCTGAACCAGGACCTTAAATTATAATGTCCAGACCACCAGGAAATGTAAACCCAAAGAAATTATACTAATAGTATAGGATATAGGACTGTCAGTTTAAGACAATAAGAACCGTTTTAGAACACCCAGAGTTGGAACCAAATATATTATGCCCTGTCATTTTAAGACCATGCACAATGTAGACAACCTTTTGAGAGAAGTTTGAATGTACCCAAATTAATCGGAATGAATAAAGACATTTTACCTTTAAAATGATTGAAATATACCCTTTTAAATACCATCCAGGAAATGGATTGAAAACCTTTGTACACCCAAAAAAATAGAAAGACCAGTATAAAGTAATTTTAGAAAGACGCCGGAAAAATAGTCCACACAGAGTATATAAAGTTTAAAGTTTAGTGAAGATTGTTTTGAATGTGTTGCATATTCGGATGTACAATTACATAATACAATTTTACAGAAATAATCTAAATGTACGAATGGTTCCGAATAGTCTTCTGAAGCATTGTCCATGATTTTAAGGATGGAGATGACTGCACATTGTTGTTGTTATTTCATTGGATGGTAACGGTCCATATCCGTGATGTCACATTACGAGGTCCGACGTGGCGTTGGTTGGCGAGCCCTGAGTGGTCCAAGGAAGCGATGAGGATGATGGCGTTGGGATGAAATGCTTTGGGAAACCAGATCACACTATCTAGAGTATTTGATAACGCGGCAGCTGCATGGCAGACTGAATCAAAACATTGTCCTGTAATATTACGCCTAACAAGCTGGAGAGAAAAGGCAGTAAGCGCTGTATAGACAGTATGGCGACAATGTATATTATAAATGTTGATAAGGCCAGGAATTATTTGTTATGAACGACAAGGTTGTAAACCGGGGACAAGACAACAAACGGGGAATAGGCCAGGGTTAAAATGATAAGGACATTGTGACATGACATCTTAACCCATTTTGACCTGAGATCAGATTCTAAAAATGTCTTCTACATCCTGACAGTTTTCTGAAAAAGCTATGTTTCTATGTCAGTCGTTCTTTGATTTTTCAAAAATAGCAGACCTACAAGCTCGTAGCACGCCACTCGGTGGCGCGCTATGAGCTTGTAGATCTGCTATTTTTCAATAGCTAAAGCATAACATAATGCTAACACCAAAAGGGGTTCCCGCCCCAAAATGGGTTAAATGGGGACTTGCCGGACAAACAAAATGTAGGCCAGAGACAAAGGATTAGGGATGTATCAAATATGAGTGATATGGAGAAACCTTGAAATTTGGATGTGGGCAAGATCAAATCTATCCATCAGTTACCACAACACATCGGTTGTGGTTGTGCCTGTTCAATATATTTTGATGTGTATAAACAATCACTCAAGGCGCCATCTTTTGCTCACCTTGAACTCATAATTTAATATGATTGTATGACTTCCATGGTGTACAGTTCTCTATGGCCAGCTCAACATGCAATATTAGGAGCTTTGTTTATCTTAGCTCTCTGCAACAGTGACCTTGCCGTTTACCTCCCTAGCCCATGGCCATCGCTTCGCTGGACCATATCCAAGTTCACCACTGGAATGGGAAAACGTTTGTTTAGATTTGGAGGAGCAGTAAGCTGGAACTCGCTACCCCTGAATATAAAGAGCATCAGCAGCCATCTCCTTTTTAAGGGTCAAAGCATGGCTTTTAGAAAATGTTGCAGAATATTATCATATTTAACTATATTAGCAATGAGATCACATGTATTTTAATTTGATGTAGGCAGTGTAGCTCTTGATTGTGTTTTTTATTGATTTAACGTTTGTCTGTATGTATTTTGTTGCAATGTTGTTTGTTCCAGACCAAGGACCACAATGAAAACAAGTCGGAAGACTGTATTGTGTTTTTTTTTTTATCCTTGACGCTTCTCCGATGAACATTGATGTAACTTGTTTTCTTGCTTGATGTCTAATAAAATCAAATCAAATCAAAGACCAACCAGGATCTGCCAACGTCCACCACGCCGGGTCTTCGTCACCCTGCATGCAACAACAACAAACTGACATCATGTCCTCAAAAATCATTCAGAACCATGGACTTTGTAACCTATTTGGATATTATGTATTTGCATCTGAATCGGCAATACATTAATTGAGAAAATAATCTTCACTAAATAACTCCTCACTCAGGATTCTGACTTTATAATCTCACAGATTTGCGAGATTAATCTCAGATTTCTGAGAAAAATCTGGCAAATGTCTGATTTTATAATCTCACAGATTTTCCACATTAATTTTTGTCAGAAATCTCTGAGATTAATGTCAGATAATTGCTCGCCCCCACCTGCCTCAGCAGTCTATAATAAATACTGGTATGCAGCAAAAATAATTTTACAGATGTGTTTATCAAATCAACTAATCAACGATTAGTCGGAAAACTTCCACCACTGACTAATGTGTATTCTTTAGACGAGAACATCAGAATCATAAAGCCAGCAAAGTTAATTTTTGTAACTTTAGCTAAGCAGATTTCTTTCGACTTTTCAGATTGTATACTTTTTCAGCCTCTTCCCGATTACTTCCAGGTTTTTTGTCACGTTGGTTTGCTGTCTTTCAGATTTAGATGTGCTTGGAGATCTTTTGTTTGTTTTTACCATTGACTGACTAATGCATTGGTCGGCATGTTGGCCTAAGCTAACAATTAACTAGCCAATTGCTGAGCAATTGTCCCTCCAGGCTGTGGGGTCCAAAAGGTTTGTGCTAAAATTAGCTGGGAGGGAATTTGGCCAAAATCATCAAGATTGTGCACTTGGTGTCACATTTTAGATTTTTAGCATGGTGTTAGGTATGGGAATAAGGTTTTCAAAACATTGCAAACGAGTTGGGCGCGCCAAGTCAGGTTGAAACCCCAAATAATTGATAGAATAAACAAATCAATGATTCTGTTACTATTGGGTATGCTAAATAACATACTAAAATGTAGGAACATCCAAGTTCAGGAAAGGCATTATTTCCAAGATGGCATCCACGATGGTTGTCGGGAGCTTGAAATACCTATAAACTGGGATTTAATATCTAAAAGAAATCATAAAATTATGCACTTGGTGACATTCTAAGCCACCGCAGATGCCATCTTGAAAATGATGCCTTTCCAGAACGTATTTAGCGTACCCAATAGTAATAGAATCCATTGAAAAATCTACCTTATGCCCATAACACCATGCCAAAAATCCAAAACTTGTCACCAAGTGCATAATTGTTATGATGTTTTATATATATAATAAATATATACATATGAAATCCCAGATTATAGGCATTTTAGCTCCCGGCAGCCATCATGGGCGCCATCTTGAAAATGATGCATTTCCAGAACTTACATTTTCCTAACTTCTTAGTATGTTATTTAGCATACCCAATAGTAACAGTATTCTATCAATTATTTGAGGTTTCAACCTGAATTAAATATTTGAATCATTGCAAACAGACCCAACTTGTTTGCGATGTTTTTTTAAAACCTTATGCCCATACAGTACCTACTGTAACACCATGCCAACAATCTAAAACCTTATGCCCATACCTACTGTAACACCATGCCAAACATCTAAAACCTTATGCCCATACCTACTGTAACACCATGCCAAACATCTAAAACCTTATACCCATACCTACTGTAACACCATGCCAAACATCTAAAACCTTATGCCCATACCTACTGTAACACCATGCCAAACATCTAAAACCTTATGCCCATAGCTACTGTAACACCATGCCAAACATCTAAAACCTTATGCCCATAGCTACTGTAACACCATGCCAAACATCTAAAACCTTATGCCCATACCTACTGTAACACCATGCCAAACATCTAAAACCTTATGCCCATACCTACTGTAACACCATGCCAAACATCTAAAACCTTATGCCCATAGCTACTGTAACACCATGCCAAACATCTAAAACCTTATGCCCATACCTACTGTAACACCATGCCAAACATCTAAAACCTTATGCCCATAGCTACTGTAACACCATGCCAAACATCTAAAACCTTATGCCCATAGCTACTGTAACACCATGCCAAACATCTAAAACCTTATGCCCATACCTACTGTAACACCATGCCAACAATCTAAAACCTTATGCCCATACCTACTGTAACACCATGCCAAACATCTAAAACCTTATACCCATAGCTACTGTAACACCATGCCAACAATCTAAAACCTTATACCCATAGCTACTGTAACACCATGCCAAACATCTAAAACCTTATGCCCATACCTACTGTAACACCATGCCAAACATCTAAAACCTTATACCCATAGCTACTGTAACACCATGCCAACAATCTAAAACCTTTCACCAAGTGGACGAATTCCCTCCCAGCTAAATGGCGGCTTGTTGTTGGCAATAAGTCTTGATTAATTTCGCATTACATTTCTCTTTCTCTCTCTCTCTCTCTCTTGTTCTGCCTCTCTTTATCTCTGTCTCTCACTTCTCTCTCTCATAATTTAACTCTCCCTTATCTCTGTGCAGCCTACTACTCATTCTGCTGTGGTGCAGAATCCCCATGTTGCTGTTCTTTTCCCCCTGCCTGCCTCTCTCTCTCTCTCTCTCTCTCTCTCTCTCGCTCTCCTCTCTCGCTCTCCTCTCTCTCTCTCTCTCTCTCTCTCTCTCTCTCTCTCTCCCCCCATCTCTCTCTCCCTAGTGTAGTGCCACCATAGAAGCATCTCCTCTGGGACTCTCTTAATGAGGTCATAAAAACTAGGGAGTGAGGGGAATAAAAGAGAACAACCTCATCATGTCACCCTAGTTTAGCGCCTCATAAGGCTGCATATGAAGGATAATTATTTTGGCAAACGAACAAAAGGAAAGGAGAAAAGAGAGAGAGAGAGGTAATAATGTATATAAGCACGCACAATTAGTTTCGCGTTTGCTTACAGTATAGTCGCATGTGTGGCGTTGTCTTTGACAGTATACTCATACTGTATAATATTAAACACTTGTTTGAATTTAAAAGCTGTTTGCTATTTTGGGCCTGCTTGATGTGTAGAATTTGAATTATTCTATGAGGCAGCAGGAATGGAAGCTCTGGTGAAATAACTTTCCCAGCACATAATGCTCGCATGTACTATAAAACAGTGGTTCTCAAAGTGGGGTCCAGGGACCCCCCCAGGGGTCCTTGAGGTGGCTTCAGGGGGTTCCCCAGCACAAATTATGGCATCAAAATCGTATTAACCATTATGAACTATAGCGTTGTGAAGCTTTGTGGGGAAAACAAGAAGAATGTCTTTGAAACATTTTAACAGCATTCATCTTGCATGGAGGTCCTTGGCACAAAATAGTTTTTATTTTGTGGCCAAATACATGTTAATTTGGGGGTCCTTGACATGAAGAAGTTAGATGCTAGAAACAATGCTAATAAAGTGAGATACAATTTTGAATTATTGTGGTTTCATATATGCATTGGTGACAGCTAGTCCAAGTAACATTCAACCAGATAAATCACTTTGAGGTTTTCTCATTTACTGTCAGATTTGTCTTCAGGAAGGGTTCCTCCAACCTGATCCTGCTTATAGCACCCTAATTACCATGATGAAACTATTAATCTAATAATCTAAGAGTTGGTGAGTCTTGCAGCCTTTATACACTTCATGTATTTTAATAGCCTATAAAAGCATTAATCATCATTAGAGAGTATTAACAAAGAAAGTGTTTGACGAAAACTGTCAGCACCACTTATAATTAGCTAATTACTCTATTTGCTTGCTCTTCTTTCCTCATATACTGTGTGTGTGTGTGTGTGTGTGTGTGTGTGTGTGTGTGTGTGTGTGTGTGTGTGTGTGTGTGTGTGTGTGTGTGTGTGTGTGTGTGTGTGTGTGTGTGTGTGTGTGTGTGTGTGTGTGTGTGTGTGTGTGTGTGTGCGCGCGCGTGCAAATGTGTGTGCGCGCGCGCATATATTTGGGGGAGAGAGATGTTTCTTTTTCATGAAAAAATATGGGATTTTGACTTCCGTAAACTCGCTGCAAACTGCCCATATTCTTGCTGACCTTGTTTTCTGCCGGGGTAACATCTTTAGATTAACTCTGGGCTCGGTGATGTAATTGCTGCTGCTGGGGCTACTCTCCTCGGCTGAGGTCTCTATAGTATTTTCTTTTCTTACAAAGCCACATTCTGATATCCATCCCTATTCCTGAATTATTCTAGCTTTTTGGCTGAGCAAACAAGCAACTGGATGGAAGAGGAAGAACTAACTATCTTACTATTTACCAACTATAGCTTGAGGTTCAAAACTAACACAACAAACAGTTCTGTCCAAAGTTCTGAAATAACAGTTGTGTTTCAGAACCACACTTCAATGCTGTTTGTGCAGCGGGGCGGAAACACTGGATCACATAAGCTTCAAATATTTTATTTTATGATTTATTTTAATTTAAATGTTTTAAATGTCATTTTGTCCAATCTGTATGACAGAATACAATATAACTTGACATGACCTGAGGGTCAAGATTAAATGTATCTCCTGAGCAAGCAGGCAAGCTCTATAAGCTCAACAATGGTAAAAAATTGCAGCACTTGTGCACTGTGCAGTTAACCGGGTTCAAATCCGGCATAGAAGAGGAAAGTTGCACAGTGCAGCTTTAAACTGGGGGTGTGCAGAAAATACAACTGAGGGGTCAATGTCCCCCCCTTGACCCCTTCTTGCACTCTGCTTTAGTCTCTCCCTTCCTCCCCGCATCCCTTTGAACTGATCCCTGCATTAAGCACGTGGGTATATAGGAGTGTCCAGGAGCTGTTGATACCGAGGCCAATGCATGTGAGACCAGTGATTGAAAAAAGTCTGGCTGGAGGGCCTGCGCTACGGTGAAGGTCAGGAGATAGGATAGCCAGGGAAGGGAATATATCTGGCCTTTTATCTGATGGCTGACTGACAGGCTGGGTCACTGCAACTATGCCACCTCCAACACTTCAGAGGATTCCATTGTTCATTGCAGATGGAAGGCTACTGTATTTGTATGCATTCAGGGCTCTCTCTCTCTCTCTCTCTCTCTCTCTACTCTCTATACTTCTGCTCCCCCTTTTAAACTTCATATTAAAGCAGATAATTATAGCTATGAAATATTCGGTTTGCAGTTTGACCCTCAAACTGAAAAACCTGAAATATGGGTTATAGGTACTGTACATCATGTGTTGCGGAAATTCTAGTTCAGTAAAAAAGCTTCTGTCATCTCTCTGACCACAGTTGAGAAAGGTCTTTCACACATCCCACAATACGTGGCTCTGATGGGTGGGGAGCCTTTGTTGAGTCAAGACTTTGGGTCTTGACGGCTTTAACCCAAGACTTGTATATCCCTGAGTAGGCCACCCAGCCTGGCGGAGATATGTGCTCTGCTGCGCTCCTTTCTAGTGTACTCTTCTTCTTCTTTATCAACCATTTGAGCTAATATAAATGTGTTTCAAAGAGGATCTTAAATTACAGCAGGCAGGGTGCTCTCAACAAGAGGTTTATTATTGTGACAAGACATTATTTCCTGTCCATTAAGGCTCCCCTCTACTTCGCTAATGGCACTTTTTGGCCTCATGATGTTGCGGTTAATTAATGTATCCAACATTGAAACTCAGATGGAATTCATCAATGCCATATTAATTTCCTTGAATTTCCCAGACAAGTCGTCCGATACTTTCTTGCTAAGACCTTGGTTATAGAGTGCTGCAAGAAACCTTGCTTCACCACTTAATGCTTCACAACAACTTGGATAGCTGTATTTTCAAGTGACAATAGTTCCAACGCAAAGCGATGGCCTTGTGTTTCCGTATAGGTACCGTATAGATGTGATCCAGCACCCAGCCTATAGGTACTCTATAGATGTGATCCAGCACCCAGCCTATAGGTACTCTATAGATGTGATCCAGCACCCAGCCTATAGGTACCGTATAGATGTGATCCAGCACCCAGCCTATAGGTACCGTATAGATGTGATCCAGCACCCGGCTTATAGGTACCGTATAGATGTGATCCAGCACCCAGCCTATAGGTACTCTATAGATGTGATCCAGCCTATAGGTACTGTATAGATGTGATCCAGCACCCAGCCTATAGGTACCGTATAGATGTGATCCAGCACCCAGCCTATAGGTACTCTATAGATGTGATCCAGCCTATAGGTACTGTATAGATGTGATCCAACACCCGGCCTATAGGTACTGTATAGATGTGATCCAGCCTATAGGTACTGTATAGATGTGATCCAACACCCGGCCTATAGGTACTGTATAGATGTGATCCAGCCTATAGGTACTGTATAGATGTGATCCAGCACCCAGCCTATAGGTACTGTATAGATGTGATCCAGCCTATAGGTACTGTATAGATGTGATCCAGCACCCAGCCTATAGGTACTGTATAGATGTGATCCAGCACCCAGACTATAGGTACCGTATAGATGTGATCCAGCCTATAGGTACTGTATAGATGTGATCCAGCACCCAGACTATAGGTACTGTATAGATGTGATCCAGCACCCAGCCTATAGGTAGGTACCGTATAGATGTGATCCAGCCTATAGGTACTGTATAGATGTGATCCAGCCTATAGGTACTGTATAGATGTGATCCAGCCTATAGGTACTGTATAGATGTGATCCAGCACCCAGCCTATAGGTAGGTACCGTATAGATGTGATCCAGCCTATAGGTACTGTATAGATGTGATCCAGCACCCAGCCTATAGGTACTCTATAGATGTGATCCAGCACCCAGCCTATAGGTACTGTATAGATGTGATCCAGCCTATAGGTACCGTATAGATGTGATCCAGCCTATAGGTACCGTATAGATGTGATCCAGCACCCAGACTATAGGTACTGTATAGATGTGATCCAGCACCCAGCCTATAGGTACTCTATAGATGTGATCCAGCACCCAGCCTATAGGTACTCTATAGATGTGATCCAGCACCCAGCCTATAGGTACTGTATAGATGTGATCCAGCACCCAGCCTATAGGTACTCTATAGATGTGATCCAGCACCCAGCCTATAGGTACTGTATAGATGTGATCCAGCACCCAGCCTATAGGTACTGTATAGATGTGATCCAGCACCCAGCCTATAGGTACTGTATAGATGTGATCCAGCCTATAGGTACTCTATAGATGTGATCCAGCACCCAGCCTATAGGTACTGTATAGATGTGATCCAGCACCCAGCCTATAGGTACTCTATAGATGTGATCCAGCACCCAGCCTATAGGTACTGTATAGATGTGATCCAGCACCCAGCCTATAGGTACTGTATAGATGTGATCCAGCCTATAGGTACTGTATAGATGTGATCCAGCCTATAGGTACTGTATAGATGTGATCCAACACCCGGCCTATAGGTACTCTATAGATGTGATCCAGCCTATAGGTACTGTATAGATGTGATCCAGCACCCAGCCTATAGGTACTCTATAGATGTGATCCAGCCTATAGGTACTGTATAGATGTGATCCAGCCTATAGGTACTGTATAGATGTGATCCAGCCTATAGGTACTGTATAGATGTGATCCAGCACCCAGCCTATAGGTACTGTATAGATGTGATCCAGCACCCAGCCTATAGGTACTGTATAGATGTGATCCAGCCTATAGGTACTGTATAGATGTGATCCAGCACCCAGACTATAGGTACTGTATAGATGTGATCCAGCACCCAGCCTATAGGTACTGTATAGATGTGATCCAGCCTATAGGTACCGTATAGATGTGATCCAGCACCCAGCCTATAGGTACTGTATAGATGTGATCCAGCCTATAGGTACTGTATAGATGTGATCCAGCCTATAGGTACTGTATAGATGTGATCCAGCACCCAGCCTATAGGTACTCTATAGATGTGATCCAGCCTATAGGTACTGTATAGATGTGATCCAGCCTATAGGTACTGTATAGATGTGATCCAGCCTATAGGTACCGTATAGATGTGATCCAGCCTATAGGTACTGTATAGATGTGATCCAGCCTATAGGTACCGTATAGATGTGATCCAGCCTATAGGTACCGTATAGATGTGATCCAGCCTATAGGTACTGTATAGATGTGATCCAGCACCCAGCCTATAGGTACTCTATAGATGTGATCCAGCCTATAGGTACTGTATAGATGTGATCCAGCCTATAGGTACTGTATAGATGTGATCCAGCACCCAGCCTATAGGTACTGTATAGATGTGATCCAGCACCCAGCCTATAGGTACTCTATAGATGTGATCCAGCCTATAGGTACTCTATAGATGTGATCCAGCCTATAGGTACCGTATAGATGTGATCCAGCACCCAGCCTATAGGTACTGTATAGATGTGATCCAGCCTATAGGTACTGTATAGATGTGATCCAGCCTATAGGTACTGTATAGATGTGATCCAGCACCCAGCCTATAGGTACTCTATAGATGTGATCCAGCCTATAGGTACCGTATAGATGTGATCCAGCCTATAGGTACCGTATAGATGTGATCCAGCCTATAGGTACTGTATAGATGTGATCCAGCCTATAGGTACTGTATAGATGTGATCCAGCCTATAGGTACTGTATAGATGTGATCCAGCCTATAGGTACCGTATAGATGTGATCCAGCCTATAGGTACCGTATAGATGTGATCCAGCCTATAGGTACTGTATAGATGTGATCCAGCCTATAGGTACTGTATAGATGTGATCCAGCCTATAGGTACCGTATAGATGTGATCCAGCCTATAGGTACTGTATAGATGTGATCCAGCACCCAGCCTATAGGTACCGTATAGATGTGATCCAGCACCCAGCCTATAGGTACTCTATAGATGTGATCCAGCACCCAGCCTATAGGTACCGTATAGATGTGATCCAGCACCCAGCCTATAGGTACTCTATAGATGTGATCCAGCACCCAGCCTATAGGTACTCTATAGATGTGATCCAGCACCCAGCCTATAGGTACCGTATAGATGTGATCCAGCACCCAGCCTATAGGTACCGTATAGATGTGATCCAGCACCCAGCCTATAGGTACTGTATAGATGTGATCCAGCACCCAGCCTATAGGTACTCTATAGATGTGATCCAGCACCCAGCCTATAGGTACTGTGATCCAGCACCCAGCCTATAGGTACTGTATAGATGTGATCCAGCACCCAGCCTATAGGTACCGTATAGATGTGATCCAGCACCCAGCCTATAGGTACTCTATAGATGTGATCCAGCACCCAGCCTATAGGTACTCTATAGATGTGATCCAGCACCCAGCCTATAGGTACTCTATAGATGTGTGTGTCCTTTTTGACTGAAGCTCATAGCGCGCCACCGAGTGGCGCGCTACGAGCTTGTAGGTCTGCTATTTTTGAAAAATCGATAGAAACATAACTTTTTCAGAAAACTGTCAGGATGTAGAAGACATTTTTAGAATCTGATCTCGGGTCAAAATGGGTTAAACATTTTATTTGTGTGTGTGAGATGTACCTCAAAGCCTATAGTTCCTAAGAGAGATGAACTCTGACTTGCCCACTAAAACCATGAGATGGCACTATACTGTACCTTAATTGTCAGAGGGAGACTATTCCATAGCATCTGTATTATTCTGCGCAGCAGCACTATTCACTCTAGTCTCCATGCAACAGTGGTGGAAAGTAACGCAGTAGGCTACATTAAGTACTGTACTTAAGTACAATTTTGAGGTATTTGTACTTTACTTGAGTATTTCCAATTTCCAATACTTTGACTTCTAATCCACTACATCTCCGAGGCAAATATTGTACTTTTACTCTACTACAATTATTTGAAAAATGTAGTTACTTTGTAGATTTTGATTATTATTATATAAAACATACATTAACCACTTCATTGTTGTACATTTTGCGATGCGACCCATTGTCAGCTTGTAGATCTGCTATTTTCAAAGGATTTTTAATACATTTTATACATTTGAAAACTTGTGAAACGTTCTGCATAATGAGTACTTTCTACTTTTGGTAGTTTAATAAGTAAATACTTTTGTACTTTTACTCAAGTATTTTTTTAATTCCAGACTTTACTTGTACCAGAGTATTTCTACATTGCAGTATTGATACTTTTCAATACTGCAATGTAGTTACGGACCAGCCGTTTTCTTACCGTAAGATGACGATTAAATGCAGGACCGCACATAACAAGTGCGCCAGTCAAAATGTTGGATGCACGCCAGATCAAAGGCATGCGTGGTGTGTTTGCGTACCAACAGCTGAGACAAATCTGCATCTTTTTGTTGTTCTCTGTTGTAGATGTTGTGGGAAATAACACAGTCTGTTGCTTCCTGCTTATGGCCCCTACACACTGTAGGAGTTTTAAAGTTGTCAGATCGTCATGTATTTCACACTACAGGAGTCTTTTTTTTTAAATCGGCTGTCATTATATCTTTGTGGCTTTCACACTAAACGATTGGTCGCCGACTGGGCATCACACACTGCAAGAGTTCACCAAGATGCGATCCAGACCCGATATAGGCTATACACATCATTTGTTTTTTATTCCAATTCATTTTGACATCTCACGCATGTGCAGGATGCCGTGATACAAGCGCGAGACCGGCACAGGACGCCTCTCTCTCTCTCTCTGTGCACGCCACACACAGGATAGCCAGGCTACACAGGGCGAAATGTTTGTGATAGCGTGTAGCCGACGTGGGCTGCAGCGAGACAGGACGTTAAATCTTGATCTTCATGAAATAACTCCGTCTCGGCGCATACACACACACACACACACACACACACACACACACACACACACACACACACACACACACACACACACACACACACAGAGAGAAAGAGGTCCAAAAGTTTGCTCTGATGCGGTTTTATCAACATAATATTATTCAAGTGAAATTAATTGGTTTTATAGACTTTAACAGCAACATTGGGCTAATATAGCTACCATTGTACGACACAGTATTTAACAGCAACATTATTTAACAGTATTTAACAGCAACATTGGGCTAATATAGCTACCATTGTACGACACAGTATTTACCCAAGGAATAAAGGTTATATATATTATTATCATCTGATCATCTATCGATACAGTCGACGACCGACAGACAGACAGACAGACAGACAGTGCTCTCATTGGCTGCAATACAGGACTTCTCGGGACGCGCTCGCAGCCCCTTTCACATTGTAGGATTTGCAGTCTGCGACAGTGCTAAATATCAAACGTGCAAGATATTCAGAAGCGCTCGGGAAGGCGTCGGCGAGCACTTTTGTCGGCGCTGGGTCTTCTCGCAGAGCCTTTCACACACAGCGAGCAAAACCTCGCCGATCAAAGCCCGATCTTCCGTCAAATCGGGGGTTTTGTCGGCGAGCGCCAAAAATGGTCCCCGACAGCATAATCGGAGCAAATATCGGGCAGTGTGTACGAGCCATTACACAGCACAACGTTTCACCGTTTTGACCCCACCTACCTTCGTTAAGCCATAGCACCCATATATATTTTTTTTTCTTTAATCGCCACTAACAGTGGTTCATACATTAATTATCAGAATTTAGTAAAAAATGAAAAAGGCTACTGCGGAACTCCCCTTTTAGTTTAACAGTGTTATGATTATGCTGAGTGTACAATCCTAACTCTGTGTACAATCCTAACTTTGCAGTCATGTTTATTCTGTCAAGATGAAGTGGTTCTTAGTGTTCTGAGCGGTCCTTTTAGGTCATGTTGAGGCGCTGAGGTGCTCCAATTGCAGCTATTCACAACCAAACAAAAATCCATATGGTCTGGCTAAATATAATGAAGTATATCTGAAGGATGTGGTCCCGATTTTTCAGGCCTGCCAGCATCTGCACACCTGAAGTGTTTTTCTTCCTGGATGATAAATATTGAAAGGGAGAAACGAGTCATCCGTCATCCGCTGCAGTGAATGATATCAGTGCCCCGTCCTCTGGGCGTGTGTGCTACGGCCTTCTCTAGGTCTTAACCCATTAAGATCTGAGGCCAATTCTACACAATGTATTCTAAATCCTACTGTATGTTGCTACATCATGGTTCTCAAACATGTTCACGTCAAGGATCCCCATCTCAAAATATTGTGTTCCTGGAACCCCCCGCAAACCCCCCACAATCAATGATTTTAGATAAAAATGTTCGCTTAAAAAAACCCACACACACACACACACACACACACACACACACGCACGACACAGATGACACAATCTAAGATGACACAGAAGCTGTCCCCGTTTCAATGGTTTAAGGACCATCCCGGCACCACTACAGATGTCATTTGTCTTCCACACCCCATCCACATCCACATCCACATCCCACCTTTGTTAGACCCATGTTTACATTTTCTCTGTAGTCATTAAAACATAATCAAACTTCCTGAATAATTGGGTGCCGGCTCCTTCCGGATACAATTTGACTTTAAAATGGAGCACTTGAAAGGAACACAATTTTCCTGCTGTATTAAAATGTATTGCTCTTCAAAAGGTGGTTTTCAAAAGGCTGAATTACTAACCCATTCTCATCCCCTGCTCATCATATTTTCATGCTTTGTCAGATACCTTTGCCGTCCTGATTCCGAGGTTCAGTAGGGCCCTAACTATTGATTATTTTTTATAGTGATTATTATATTGATATGTTTTTCAATGGCCCTGTCTTTAATTATTGTTTTTATATATCAAGTGAACACAATCTTAAAAAGAAAATATGTGTACATATTATATATATATATATATATATATATATATATATATATATATATATATATATATATATATATAGCTAATGCTGCCGAAAGAAGGTCAAAAGAAAAAAAGGAATAGTGATGATGATGGCGATGTTGATGATGATGTTTTGCACCTAGCACTTTGCTCACTTTGCTCTTGGCACTTTATGACGATGGCACTTTATGATGCCTGTACTGTACTTGAATGGCTTCTCTCCTTTTTTTTCTTATCCTTTTTATCAATTGCACAGATGTGCCCATGCCATGTTGTCCTATGCTCTGTTGTCACATGTCTGTTGTTGTCTTGTACTGTTTTACGTTTTAAACCTCTATGCTGTAAACCAAATTGCCCCCCGGGGACACTAATAAAGAACTTGAATCGACTAAATGAGTGCATGAAAGCAGGGACGGCTCCAGGGGGGGACAAGGGGGGGGGGCTTTAGCCCCCTCTGGTGGAGGCTTAGCCCCCCCTCAAAACAAGCCCAATTGGCTGACTTCTATGTAAACCAAGATTCATTAGCCCCCCCTCTAAATATCCAGCCCCCCCCCCCCCATAGCACCCCCAGTCACAATTTTCTGGAGCCATCGCTGCGTGAAAGTAGGATAAAGGGGAGGGTTGACATGAGGAATTGATCTTAAGAATAGCTGATAGCAGATTCTGTCATGTTTATATGAATGCTGTTCATTTGTACAGTCAATCTGTCATATGTTCTTAGGCATTCCTATTCTCACATGAGGTGGTTAAAAGACAGTATAACTCTGCTGTCTGTCTGGAAGAAACCACCCAACTCCAAAATGTTCATTTTCAGGAAATTAAGAAAACCATATATTTTGAAAACAAAGCAATACTGCCTCATCAAAGTTGGTGTTGTGACTTTATATATTGTCAATGACTTCCATGAGAGGGGGAGAGGTGGTGGAGTTAGTTGCTTTAGCAGACAGTTTGAGGGTCCAATGGAAGCACTTTTTACTACTTTCCATTGGTTCAATATGTTTGAATATGTAAACAACCCACAGATGTAAAGGGTGTTCATTAGCACAAAAATATCAAAAACCTCCAAAATGGAGTTAGGTGGTTTCTTCCTGACAGCAACCATAATAATGTCAACTCAAACTCATATTTGGAAAAGGTTACTTCAGCCGACATCAGTTACAAAATTATTATTCTGTATTATTTGATGTCTTATGCTTATTGTCAACTCATAATTCAATTTACAGTATATAGTCAAGTATTTAAGTGACAAACCCAATGTTGAAAATAAGTATATACAGTATCAAATGGATTTAAATGAGTGGTATGAGGCAAGTATATCTTCAAAGCTTTGCAGCTCAGCCCAAACAGCTTGGTTCAGTACCGCCACTCTCAGCCCTGTCCTCACTTATAATCCTTCCGTCAGAGGAAATAATTAATTAGGCCACATTTCTATTCTCTCCAGAGCAGTACAATGCCGGGCTGTTCATTTCCCAGTGCAACTATTACATAATGTGATTTAAAAGATATAGTTAAACATAGTTATTTATATACCACATGCTGCGTCCCTGGGGCCATTTGGAACAGCAGCCGTAAACCACATTTATTCCCAGAGAACCCAGGAGTTGTGTGTGGGCCAAACTGAAAATCTAAACAAGATCAGCGGACGGCAGTTGATACAGACGTCTACCGTAATCTACAGTAGCCTACATACTGTATATAAAATATTTATATTATTTAAGTGAGTATTTCAGAGGGATTTCACCTCAAAAAGCAAAAGAGGAAAACACCAAGTGTGTGTGTGTGTGTGTGTGTGTGTGTGTGTGTGTGTGTGTGTGTGTGTGTGTGTGTGTGTGTGTGTGTGTGTGTGTGTGTGTGTGTGTGTGTGTGTGTGTGTGTGTGTGTGTGTGTGTGTGTGATCATAAATTAGTCATCCATTTTATCTGTTCACTTCACAGTGTACCTTAGAGGGATATTTTTCAAGTCTTTGAGCAGAAAAATATTCTGGCTTTATGCAAAAGTATGTTCATTATTGAATGAAATGTATGTTATTATTGGAAATCAATTACAACCCCCAAAGAAACTATTATGGTACTGCATTAAACAGGCTGCAGCAGATGGGTATTACATGATTTGCTTAAATGTACAGTACTTAATTCATTTGAGTAAATCCCTCCTTTTCTCCCTCTACGACGAATCTCTTGGCCGAAGATAGCTGATCTACGGGCTCACAACTCGTGTCGTGTGTGACCCATTGTTAGCTTGTAGATCTGATATTTTCACAGAAGGTTCACCCCAGTCTTCCCACAATAGGAACGGTAGTACTAGGGTTAATGTGGTTAAAGACCTTTTATGATGTGTGTGGAAGCTGACCTTGAATCCCTATAGACATACTGTAGTTGATTCCTTGTGTGGTTTTGTATAATGGGTATAAGCACGTACATGTGTACGTGCTTATGTGTACGTACAGCCTTGTGCAACATTTGATGGGAAGGACGGAGAAAACGAACCATGCATGGCTAAAGACAAAGAGCAGAGAACAGAGAGGGAGCTGAAAACACTCTCTTCTTATGGTGTTTTAGTCAGGGGAAGGAGAGTAGCTCAACCAAATTCAGGTTATCTTTTATTATTGCAATACTTACTTCAAAGTGCTTTAAACTTATGAACTTAAACTTTGTCCCGAGAGCCTGATGATGTAAAATGTGTAAAACAATGTGTAAACTATACACACTCAGAGATTTTTGTAGGACTACAATCTCTGCAATTCAAGAGACGTCTCCAAATCAGATGACACTGATAATTCGTTCCGCAACCTATAAGTTGTTATATCTTTAAAACCAGAAGCTACCTCTGTGTCTCTTTAGTTGTTGCTAACTATCTATCTATAAATGCACCACGTCTCTGTGTGTACGTACAGTACGTCTGTAATCCACATAACTCAAGAACCGTTCGCCCGACCAGAACCAGCACAAAAGCCTCTGTCTGGGCTCTGGACCTGATCACCCCTACTGTATATCTCCATATGTTCTGACATCACAATGATGTTCTGATATCTGTGTGAAGTGAGGGGTGCTCTTATCATCGTACATCATCATACATCATCTCATTCCGGAATTTCCGGCCAATCAGAATTTGCATCCATACCCTTGTCTTCAATGTGTGTGTGTTACGCAATGTTTGTGTTTTCAAAATTGTCCATTCATTGTCAATGGCATTAAATGTTTGTGTTAGGACAAAGTTTGTGTTTACACAGACACTAAAAGTTGGACATAGCCCCTCAAAAAGTTTTCAGAGAACTTGGTTTAGGTGTTTTTAGAATCGGCCTCGGGTCTAAATGGGTTAAATTTGAATAAACATTAGTGCAGAATAGATAAAGTTTAGGGAAGAGCAAGCCTTGCCTGCCAGCAAGAATGACACAGCAGAAGAGAAGAGGTGGTGTCTGTGTGGTTATTGTTTTCAGATATCAGTAATGGAATGGAATTACTATGCTGGAATGAATTGTTGGAAACAGTGGCATTGGGTGGCAGCCAAAACAAGTCCTCAACACCCCAATTTCATATCTTAATATTCAATATTAAATATTGTAATAAAATAAAAGTGATATTTCTTCGATGTTGAAGTAAATCACCCCAATCACCAGTTTATATTTGACTGACTGTGCCACCCATAGAGTTATATTAAGAACTAGAGAACGGACGGCCCCACCCCCACCTATTCATTTCCATGAAGTTGCTCACCCAGTGCATGAAGCAATATTTGGTGCCCAAATGCTTTAAAGGTATTATAGGCAACATTTAAGCCTAAATGTAAAAATGATATATACCTGTACACATTTTTGGCATGTCTTACTCAAATTTAATGACGACTTTGGATCCTCGTCGGGACCTTATAGTCCTGATTGGTTACCTTGTCTCAGGCAAGCAACGGCATCACGGCATGCCTCTCTAGCCTATGGGACTAGTCCTGATTGGCTCAGCAAACAACGGCATGAACAGTCAAAGGCTGCCTCTCTAACACAACAGCAGCTAATGTTATGCGCTAAACTGCAAGGACGGAAGCAAAGCCACAACAAAACACAGTCATCGAACCACGAACAGAACGTCGCAAACAACGGCCGCGAGGTTGTGACACACAGACATACACAGAGCCAGATTTGTATCTGTTTGGCAACATCACTCACTTCTGTGTACACTACAAACACTGGAAGTTGCCTATATTAGCTTTAAATAGGTTTTAAATGCGGAGGTCTTGTAATACTAGATTTGACTGTTAAAAATCACACCTGTGTGAAGTGAGGGGTGCTCTTATCATCATACATCATCTCATTCTGGCCAATCATTATTCTTTTAATGTTTGTGTTCAAAACTGGCGATTCATTATCAATGGCATTTAATGTTTGTGTTAGGACAAAGTTTGCGTTTACACACACACTAAAGGCTAGACATAGGAGGGGCTAGCACCCCTCCAAAACAATAATCCTCGCTGTCCTGACGGCTTGGTGCCACCCCCACAATTAAAAAAATCGAATTATGTGGATCTTGGTACCCACATGGGGACAGCATGGCTCCATGTGGTCAGCCTGTGAGTGACGTCAGTCGTCTACAGTAGATGCAGTATGGCTAAGGTTTAGGCAAGGTTTCAGCCCCATCCGAGCCCTTATATGGCTAGCCTCCTGCGGAAACACGGCATGATAAAGTAGTTGCTCCGCAACCATGCTTTGAAGGTGCAGGTACTGTACAGATGCAATGTTTGGGAGAGCAGGCTGGGAAAGATCAAACATACAGTACAGTACAAAGCAGCAACATCAACAATCCAGATTTGCATTTACAATAAAGCTACTGTATGGCAACATTGCAGGCAATACAATTCAAATCAAATCGTGTATACAGAATGCTATTTTACTTGCTTTTATGTTAGATTTTTTTTTAATGTATTTGCTTAATATCACTGTTCACGTTACTGTGTTGTTGTCTAAGGCTTTAAGACACATAATTTCAACTGTATGTAATGTCAACAATATAATAATTGAACAATCCAGTGATGAACGTTGCTGCTTTGTACTGTATGTTTGGGTCCAGATGATGCCCCACTGAATGCTGTAAAAGGCTTTCAATGAGGTGAGTTGTGAGGCTCGGACAGTAGGTCTTCCTCAAAACCACGTCTTTGATCACTTGTGGAAGACTGGCTTTTACTGGAAATCCCCTGAGATGGGGGGTGGGGGTGGTGGTGGGGATATGTTTAGATAGTCAGATACCATACAGTACATTTTTTAAGCTTATGAATGCTAGGCAGGTGATTCAATTACTGTTTGCTGGGGTGTAACGATTATGATACGATGGCAACTGGATGCAAACAGCTAGGCCTATAAAGTAATTTCTTTATTTGTCTCCTACTGAAAAATGTACTGACTGACCCAGGCTCTTGACTTCAGTAAGAACATGTTGAGGCATTCTCAACGTGTTTTTGCTGGCTGGATGTTGGTTGAAAGCAGTTGAGGGGTCATCATCTTTTTTTCCCAAATTGATGGGAAGAATTAATTAAGCATATATGGGAAGAAAAAGGAGTGGACTTCAGATTATTATTATTGGGTTTTTTTTTTTAGATTTAGTTTTGGTCTTTTTATGCCTTTATTGATAGAGAAGTGAAGTGTGTTAGAAAGGAAATGAGGGAGAGAGATGGGGAATGACACGCTGCAAAGGCCATCGAACCTAGCCTGGATCCAGCCCAAAGACCCCGCCCACTCTCTGAGTGGACTGCATCTCTTGGTCTGGTGTTGCACTGTGAACCTATAATTTCTTCGGTACAAAAATGTATTATCCAATGAGAATCGGTGGTGGGGGTGGGCTAACGAACAACCAATCAGCGCCGAGTCCCGAGCGCAACACACAAAGGAAGGAGGGAAAAACAACACCAATGGCTACTGGTTGAGGGAAATTCTAATCCCCTCCCCCTTGAAATCGCTCAGACAGGAGACAATGTCAGACTGAAGCTTCAAGAAAGCTACAGTCTGATAATCAGGCTACATCGAACCCGCAACATGCCGTCAGGATACATTGTAGCCTAAGTGCCCGGGTTTCAGATTATTTCAGGGGTTCTCAAAGTTTTTGGCCGGGGACCCCCGAAAATGCTTTGGCAACGTCTCGGGACCCCCGCCCCCTCCCGACCCCCAATATAAATTGACTGCTACAATAACCTTAATAATAGAGACAATACACCATAAATAAATACTGAAACCAGATATAATCATTAGGGAAGGTGTATGCATGTACTATGTGTACTATATGTAAACTCTTCATTTCCATTTTCCAGCCATTCAGTTGCATTACATTTTTTTATTTTTTATTTTTTTTTGGGGACCCCCCAAAATAATTTGGCGTGACTCACGGGTTGAGAACCCCTGGATTATTTGACTGCCATGCCATGAATTCTATCATCTGGATCGTTTGAAAATCCAGCAGAGGGTTTTTGGCCTATAAACAAGTGTGAGAACTCAACTGGAGGCAGCTCTTGGAAATTGAAATTTGGAAAGGCATGCTCAGTCATTTCCATGGCCTGCACCCAGTTTCCTTCATTAAAGTGCCTCCAAGTACTCCATTGACCCAAAGCAGAGCCTTCCAGAAAATAAACGTTGTGGCATATGGAGTTGGTACCGATCTTTCGTTTGATCAGTTTCTTTTCTAATTAATGATTTATGTGAGGCAGTGCCCCATCAGCCTTCCGTCCAAACTAATACTTTTTTTTGGTGTTTGTTTCTGTAGAATTAAACTGATCGGACGACAAGCGAGCATCATCATGACGATGATGACGTTTGGGAGTCAGTGAGGTTATTTTAACACATTAACTGTCAGCAAGGTATTAAGTAATTATTTACCTGCTTCACTGCCATCGCTTTTACTCATCTTTCGAGATCCACAGATTTGTTTTTCAACTCTGATGTAAAGAAAGGATGCCGGAAAAAAAAACACACACACACACACACACACACACACACACACACACACACACACACACAAAAAAAAACATGTAACATGCAACTGTGACCTTTAGTTATATGGCTTGTTTTCATGCACAGTGTAGTCTTCTCTGGAAGTCATAGCATCATTCATAGGTTGGCGAAGGGCCTCTTGCGTAATCACTGAAAACACCACATGATGAGATCTATGTCCATGGCAGTCAAGGGTTCGATTTGAGATGATGGAGATATATGGCAGTCAATGTTAATTAGCTTCGCTGATGATCTCATCAGAGATATTTTACAGTGGTACAGTGCATGCAAAGTTTCAATGAATCGGATGCTGCGTTTATGATTTGTGGCATTTGTAGTACAAAATGGACGTGAAATATTTGGGGTAGAGATTCTTCCTCCTTGACAGGGAGTATGTGTGCAAAGTTTCATGTTTATCGGTCCAGTGGTGGCTGAGATTAGCTGTTCACGGACTGTTAACGAACTGACTGAATGACTCTCTCACGTTTGGCCATGTCGGCCTGGTGTGGATAAAAACAAACAGACTTGGAAACATCTGTTCTCCAGAACTCCAGGGACTCCAGAGCACTCGAGCACAAAAGGCTAGCAATCTGATTACTGAGTTTAGTATCATGCTGTTCAATCTGATGGTGATTGGAGAAGCCATTACAGGTGTCGTGGCAGGACATTGGAGATAGAAATCAAGAAATGGATGGCCACCTGTCAGACTCAGTGGATAGGGAGTGCAGAGACAAGGCACAGTTTTAAAGACAGACGTCGCAGGATGTGAGCTTATAGGTCGGCTATTTCTGACGTGTGACACCGCCGTGCAATGAAGTCTGAATGGGGCTTAATGGTGCCCTCTGCGGCTGCCTCCTGTCCCTCCCTGTGAAGCTCCTCATCAGTGCTCTCAGAGCTCTAATGAAGAGAATGATACAGCGCAGTCTGGGTGGTACAGTAGCTGTGTTTTTGATTCTAATGAGTAGTAAGTGTTCTTCACTGAGCATGTGGGTGTGTTCATATATTTTTCTCCCCCTTCTCTTTCTTCCCTTTTCAGTCTCCTTTTGAAGCCGCCTAAGAATCTACAGCCTCAACTGCCAGCGTGCAGATGCAGATTCCAAACCACTCTCTCTACCGTTTTGCTCTCACATGCTCAGATATAAAGCTATCCATGTCCCTAAACCCAGCTCATTGTACAGCAATGGCACTATATGTTCACCCGTGTGTTTTAAGATCACTGACTGTGTCTGACATGAAACTGACTGTGTCTGACATGAATACACGATGAGAGAGAGAGAGAGAGAGAGAGAGTCTCGAGTAGAGAGAGAGAGAGAATAGGGAATTCGGATGAACCACAGGACAGTTTCAGTAAATTGCATCCTAACAAAGCACAAGAGGGGGAGTGCTGAGTAGTGGGGAAACCTTGAACAGTGGAGAAGGGCTGAGGCTGGGTAATCATTATATGGGGAGACAGTCAGTATAGCATGAAAAGAGTGGAAGTCCCCCTGTGAGGTAAAGTGTGTCTGGAGGACGGGGAGAAATAGGGGGATCAGACTAATAACCATTGAGCAGGGAGACATAAGAGGATCAATAGGTGTTATTCAGGGTTGTTGGAAAAGAACGTGCCCATCGGAATGCAGGTGCCAGATGCCTGTAATCTTTGATTCTTTATAATGAGAAGCTCACTGAGATATGCTCGCAGGTGGGATTAAGGATTCTCAAGTTTATGACTTACTGTAGATTCACTCAGTCCTGGATCACGGCTTGAATTTTAAAGGCGTCTTCCTGGAAAGAGAAGGTGGTAATCTTATTCAAATACAGTGCATTCCGCTCTACACACTCTGTCCTCCTCGCTCAGATCACATGCACAAATGTGCGCACACACCTTCTGTTATCAGAGCAGACACCTCACTGGCAGGCATAAGCCGTAGTTCTCTACAGGATTAGTGTTACCTGGGTACATCCAGCAATTTGTTAAGCTCCCCGAGGTCATCAGCATGGTCCACCCGTGGAAATGACTTCTATGACGTCTCTAATTAAAATACACAAAATGAGCTCTCTTAACATTGAAGGCCCTACTGCACTAGTCTAGCGTGAATCCATATATGGTTCACGCATATATGGTTCACGCTATATATGGTAATATGGTTCTTGGCATTCCATTTTTAAGCAATGATGTCTAGCAACAAAAAGCAGATAAAAACGTATTTTTATAAATCCTTTAATGTTACGGCTCAACGGGCTTGAAAATGTTGTGATGAAGTTATTTCCGGGTGTAATCTTCTTTGGAGGTTCTGGATTGACATGCGGAGGAGTGCCCTCTGTCGTAAACACTGAAAACACTATACGTCAAAATACATGTACATCAACGGTGGTCTGTGCGTTGGTTGCGAATTCAAATGGCGAAACACATGGGCAACAAGAGTTCAAGGGCAGCTTGAACAGATGTGTCGTTTGAGAACTACACATGTCCTGCCAATGGCAATTCAGTAGATTGTCAGTGCATGCGTCAGAACAGCGTCAGTGAAAAGGGGGGCGGGGCATATCTCATTCTTTCCACTCCCAAGTGCAAATATTTACTGGGATAATTAGATGGTTCATCACTGTCTCGTGCACGAGAACAGAGATCAGCAACAGTGATGCAATGAGTAGCAACACACAAATGTATACGACGTCATCCACAACATCACAGGCTAGCTTCCTCCTGAAATTACCAAAAAGTATATTCATGCCCATTATAATTTGTGTGGCCGTTGGCTCTGTGGGAAGATGTTAAGCTGAAGCTATACCATACCTTTCAAAATCAAGGTAGTGGTACCATAACAAATGGGTTCATTGGCGGGATTCTGATTATAGGAAGGAGGTATAGGGACACCATTCTGATTATAGGAAGGAGGTATAGGGACACCATTCTGATTATAGGAAGGAGGTATAGGGACACCATTCTGATTATAGGAAGGAGGTATAGGGACACCATTCTGATTATAGGAAGGAGGTAGGGACACCATTCTGATTATAGGAAGGAGGTAGGGACACCATTCTGATTATAGGAAGGAGGTAGGGACACCATTCTGATTATAGGAAGGAGGTAGGGACACCATTCTGATTATAGGAAGGAGGTAGGGACACCATTCTGATTATAGGAAGGAGGTAGGGACACCATTCTGATTATAGGAAGGAGGTATAGGGACACCATTCTGATTATAGGAAGGAGGTATAGGGACACCATTCTGATTATAGGAAGGAGGTATAGGGACACCATTCTGATTACAGGAAGGAGGTATAGGGACACCATTCTGATTATAGGAAGGAGGTAGGGACACCATTCTGATTATAGGAAGGAGGTATAGGGACACCATTCTGATTATAGGAAGGAGGTATAGGGACACCATTCTGATTACAGGAAGGAGGTAGGGACACCATTCTGATTATAGGAAGGAGGTAGGGACACCATTCTGATTATAGGAAGGAGGTATAGGGACACCATTCTGATTATAGGAAGGAGGTATAGGGACACCATTCTGATTATAGGAAGGAGGTATAGGGACACCATTCTGATTATAGGAAGGAGGTATAGGGACACCATTCTGATTACAGGAAGGAGGTAGGGACACCATTCTGATTATAGGAAGGAGGTAGGGACACCATTCTGATTATAGGAAGGAGGTATAGGGACACCATTCTGATTATAGGAAGGAGGTATAGGGACACCATTCTGATTATAGGAAGGAGGTATAGGGACACCATTCTGATTATAGGAAGGAGGTAGGGACACCATTCTGATTATAGGAAGGAGGTATAGGGACACCATTCTGATTATAGGAAGGAGGTATAGGGACACCATTCTGATTATAGGAAGGAGGTATAGGGACACCATTCTGATTATAGGAAGGAGGTAGGGACACCATTCTGATTATAGGAAGGAGGTATAGGGACACCATTCTGATTATAGGAAGGAGGTATAGGGACACCATTCTGATTATAGGAAGGAGGTATAGGGACACCATTCTGATTATAGGAAGGAGGTATAGGGACACCATTCTGATTATAGGAAGGAGGTAGGGACACCATTCTGATTATAGGAAGGAGGTATAGGGACACCATTCTGATTATAGGAAGGAGGTATAGGGACACCATTCTGATTATAGGAAGGAGGTATAGGGACACCATTCTGATTATAGGAAGGAGGTATAGGGACACCATTCTGATTATAGGAAGGAGGTATAGGGACACCATTCTGATTATAGGAAGGAGGTATAGGGACACCATTCTGATTATAGGAAGGAGGTAGGGACACCATTCTGATTATAGGAAGGAGGTATAGGGACACAATTCTGATTATAGGAAGGAGGTATAGGGACACCATTCTGATTATAGGAAGGAGGTAGGGACACCATTCTGATTATAGGAAGGAGGTAGGGACACCATTCTGATTATAGGAAGGAGGTAGGGACACCATTCTGATTATAGGAAGGAGGTAGGGACACCATTCTGATTATAGGAAGGAGGTAGGGACACCATTCTGATTATAGGAAGGAGGTAGGGACACCATTCTGATTATAGGAAGGAGGTAGGGACACCATTCTGATTATAGGAAGGAGGTAGGGACACCATTCTGATTATAGGAAGGAGGTAGGGACACCATTCTGATTATAGGAAGGAGGTAGGGACACCATTCTGATTATAGGAAGGAGGTAGGGACACCATTCTGATTATAGGAAGGAGGTATAGGGACACCATTCTGATTATAGGAAGGAGGTATAGGGACACCATTCTTTTGGTAAAGAATTACTTTATTGAACAAACGACAACGTTTCGTTCTTAGTAGATCTTCGTCAGGTCAGTATACAGATGCACACATGTTTCATCACTTTCTGATTATAACCATAATAATAGTGCCACACTTGCTCCGTTATAGAGCACATAACCTCGCCTCACCAGGCTTTCCACCACCTCGGAGGAAAGCCTGGTCTCTGTTTCAAAAGTCTGTATGATCCTGTCGGGAGCGGATGATATCGTTACGTCATGTTGTAGTATTGTTTTGTAGGCGACAGGCAGGAACAACAGGCGGCAACTTCCTTTTCCCTCAAACAATAGAAGCTCTCGTAGCCTGTAGCTTTTATTGAGAAAAATCGGTTTGAGGGAAAAGGAAGTTGCCGCCTGTTGTTCCTGCCTGTTGACTATCATCCGCTCCCGACAGGATCATATACCTAAATGAAATGGTGCCCAGGCTATAGAGCACATGGTTCACACTGCACATCATAGGCTTGCTGAAAGGATGTTGGATGCTTGGATACTGCAGGTGGAAAGCTCATTTATACACAATGATAAAGAATGAATTGCACATTTTAAATATATACACATTTCCGTTTAATCCTAGACTTGAATATTTTCCATCAGGCTTTGTGGGACGTGAGTGTGACCGAATACTATAACAGCATTCATGCATTCAGCATTGGGAGCATGCATTCAGGCACGCACAGAAAGTAATTGGACCCGCACAAAGTTGCATTTTGACCAATTCGGCCCATAACGTGAAATTCATTTGACACCCCTGGCCTAATGAGTCACATTAATGCATTCTGCTCTGAACAAATTGACTTGGACCGTTGTAGCAGTGGATGTAGATTACTTCAGATTCCATTTACTGCTCTGTAACTCTCCATTTAATTAAATCATTCATATATTGGGCAAATGTAAGATTGCATTTGCCCTCAGTAAAAGTGAATATACATATATGAATATCCCAAACGTTCATTGGCAAATGCGCTCACCCATTTTGATTAATGATCTACTAATTGAGGCATAATTGATGCAGTGGTTTACTAACCTTGCACAAGGTGGAAAGACGACAAATGCCAAGGACGAGATTTCTCGCCTTTTTCTTCTATTGTTCAGTGTTAAGTGTTAACCATTAGATGACCATCTGAATGGTCCTCGGTTTCTAGGAGACAGAACCGGAAAATTATCTCTGCCTGTCCTAGTGTTATCTGATTCAGAAAAAGGGCCCCTAACACCTCTGCCCCCCACATGTAGCTTTGTTTACAACCTGGACACATCGCACCTGGCACTGCAGTGGTTCTTTAAAAAAAGCTAAACACGCTGAAAACACTGGCGAGTGACTTAAATCATCAATACCTGGCATCCAAAGAGTTAGGAGAGGAAGTCAACTAGGAGAGTAGGTGACAACTAATAGTGAGTGTGTCAACTGAGGTCAGTTGATCTCAGAAATGACATGTCCTGACTTTCCACAGCTTCCAGTGATGAAACGGTGTGCTCAGATCTTTGCCAGGCCTGGTTGGCTGTTCTCACGGTTATTATGTCATGTTTTTATTGTGTGTTTTGGAGCACATAACCTGTTTTAATGAAGTTGAGGACATATTAAACATGATGTTGGAGTGTTTTTTTTTTATTCATATAGTTTTTTTTATTCTTATTGTTTTTATTTTTTCTTAATTCTTTTCTTTTACGTCTGTGACATCACAGACTTGAATCTCAGTTCTTTTCAGGGAATCCCTTACCGCTCAAATAGCCTTGCAGACAAATTATATCCCATGGCCGGTAGGGTCAGTCTGAGATTACATGAGTTCACAAAAATAATCAAACCCAATCAAAAAATATTTGGGAATTGAGTTCTTTGGCATCCTGGCATCCTGCACAAGAAATATGATGTGCTGTAGTCCCAGATTAGCTGGGCACGCGCACGCACGCACGCACGCACGCGCACACACACACACACACCCACACACAGGGGTGGAAACATAACCTCTCATGCTCTGACCTGTTGGAGATAATAACATGCCACAGCCATTATCCATGGAAACACTCGAACCGCGGCACAGACTCGACCGTCATGATCCATGGAAGTCTGTCTGTCAGGCATGAAAGCGACACATATACATGTCATAAGCCCTAGAAAATGACCCAACGAACCTTTTCACTTGATTTGTTTCAACCCATGTAGCATAATAACTGTCACAATTATTTCACATATTCACAGTTATTTTTGCATAATCGTTATAATCGTCATCATAATTTTCCATCTTGAAACATTCATACATTTCAGACAATTTACAGTGATCACAACTGTGTTGTGAGCTTTAGGCTCCCAATATTTAAAAAGGTGAAAGTATAAATATGTCAGTTGTTTCTTGTTTTTGTTTACCAAAGCCAAAAATGAATATTTGATTTAAATGTTCCTATATGTCCAATGCCACAAACGCAATGAAATTGTTTGTATGACGGTTAATTGCCAAGTAAAATGTAGTCATAGTGACAACCCTCAGTGTAACACAGGGCAGGAGAAGGTAGTCATTTCAGCAGGAAAATGCACCTGCACGTGGCACCTTTGGTGCAGGGGGACCCACAGAGGGCCCCCAGTAGTAGTAATTAATGACCCTCACCTATTCAAAATGACAGCAGAAATTAACAGTTTCAACGGACTGTACATACAGTATGTCAGGAGTAAACCATAAAAAATCATTGCTCATGGGTCCACCCTGACCCAGTTCCATCAACGATACATGGTCTTTAGTTGAAGAAATGAGCAGAAAGAGAATGCATGACACCTCTGTTCCTCTTGGAAATACTACTGTGACACCTTCATTTTTCAATTGAGTAACCTACATCCTGCGTATATGACTCAGATACGACCAGCTGTATTTCTTGCAACTCATCAGCAGAGCCGACCGAGGCGGCTGGGTTGTGTAAGAACAAATATACGATACACATGTAATTTTGTACCTTATTTGATCAAGAGGAAAAGTATATTTGTTCTTACACAACAGAATTTCTTTGCTTTCTTCTAAAAAAATAAAAGTACCTATCAGTATTTCATTTTCTCTCCAAACAACATAAATGTCTAGTACAACAAATGGTGGGAGGAAAAACCTCACTCACCATGTATGTATGTGACCTGGAGCCATGAGGCCTTGCACGAAAAGTAAAAAGCAGACCAATCTCGAAACTGAGTAAGGCGACAAGTTATTGATGGTATAAGTGTGTGAAATGGTGTTAAACTTAGTTTAACCACTTAATCCCAATATGGTTGACCAGAGTCCCTCAGGGCTATATACCTATTGTCTTTGATGTTATTGTGGGGAAAGCTTTCGCTGATAATAGCGACCGACTCGTTGTGAGCTTATCGACCTACTATTGTCGGTGTAACCTTTCCCCACAATACGGATGCTGGTGTTTAAGTGGTTAAGCGTGTGCAAGTTATGCAATCAAACTATTTTCAGGGGGAAACAGTGCTTCAATGGCAGGTTATTATCAGGTTAGTTAACAATGTACAATATTGTATGTCACTGCTATATTATCAACAATGTGCAGCTTTATTATTTGGACTTCCCCCTGGCCAGCCTGATGGAGGGGAAAGGAACTGGTCGGAATAACGTGTTCCTTCCACGCGCTACGTCCGGCCGGGGAAACTCTCCCCTGTCAGGTGAAAAACAGCAGCTTGGACTCCTCATGCATAGAAGGAAGCATGAGGTCAGTCCGCTGTCCCCCCCAGGTTGGCAGAGGAAGTGTAGCGCCCAGGATTACATTAGATAATAATGACACTGGGTGGAAAAAATGGGTTGCAAAATCGTGGGATAAAAAATATAAATCATTTTAAAAAAAATGCTTTGTTATTTGGAATTTTCAATAACGTGTGCTGCATGTACTGAAAGTGCTGGGATCCAGGTAGGCTACAAAGAAGACCTCAGTCAACCGTATTTAACCTGTTACCATGGCGACCATCAATTCTACGGCTGTTTCATGGTTTTCATTTAATAATTCAACGGACCAAGGATCAATGACCTTGCCTTGCACTAACAACTTACAGTTTTGGCACTGGTCAGCAGCACTGGATGGAGTGTGCTGATGACAATTCCCCGATGAGAGAGAGAGAGAGATTATGCTAGAGAGAGAAGCTCTTGAAGCTAGAGCTGGAACATTGGAACACCACATTGGAACACCACTTCTCTCTCTCTAGGTCGTCCTCAGACGAGCCCTCCATCTCCTTCCATTTCCTGAAAATGAACGGTTTAGGACGTAACCATAAAGGTTTCTGCCCAACAGCGAAGATAGGCCCCGGCAGACAGTACTGCAGAGGCGTATCTACAATAAGGCGAGGGCAGCCTGTCCAAATCCATTTTTGGCCTGGCCAAAATCCATACAATGAGAAAAAAAGAAGAAAAAAAAAAGACATGAGAACTATTAGTGGACAGCTGATTGGCCGTCGCGGTAGAGCGCGACCCTCAATCACCCATTGGAATGTAAATGCAAGCCTTTCAGCCTTTGTATACTACTAGTCTGGCAGGTATATCTCTTTGAAAACCTTTAGTGCTACGATTGTGCGCTGGGAGACGACAATTAACACATCTTGCCTGTCCAAAATGTAATTCTTGCCTGCCCAAAATGTAATTCCTGGAAACGCCACTGCAGTACTGTACGTCTTCTTCTATTAAACATGAACTTGCATTTGTCAAGAATATAGATATTCCACTGTTTCACTACATGCTGCAGCCAACTTTTGTGAAAAGAAAGAAAAAGTAAAAAACGAAGGAATTGTCAGAAGGTCATTGGAGTAAAAGAAAAAGAAAAAACATGAGCAGAATATCATTGTTTGTGTGGTATACCTCTCCAAAACAACCAAACAAAAAAAGCAAAACGTGAATAAAAAGAAAAACAAACTATCCAGCATCAAGGTTTCTGCAACATTGTTGGATATACGACCATAAAGCACAGGTCCCCTCAACCCAATTTCCCCCAGGGAACACTCAGTGTGAGGAATGACAACAAGACCATAATAGTCCTTATCCCAACCATCCCAGAGTTCTGCCCCTGCTGAAATGAGGCCAGTTCCACTTTTAATAACAAAGTCTTTCTTTTTCTTATCCTCCCTCCCTCCCTGTGGACCAGGGGGTAAAATTGGATTTTACTCTTGTTTTTTAAAAGCTTGATATAATCTCTTATGGGGGTGGAAATCATGTTTTAATAATTAAAAAGATTTAGGAAATGACCAATTATGCTTCTTTTCAGCTGTAAAGTGAACATCTTTTCTTTGGCTCTCGGCTATGTTGGAGGGAGTGTACCTCCCCAGAGAGAATCGTGTTTTAATCACTTAAAGAAGTCTTCACTCGTACCACCCCGCCCCTTCTTCCTTCCTTCTTTCTTACCCAGTCCTCTCCTCCTTGCCTCTTAAATTACAAAGCTGTCTATTTTTCAGAGATGAGAAGATTCTGTCCCCTTTTTATGGTTCAAGGTGGTGTCTTGCTGATAAAGCAAAAGGGATAGGAGGTTATCCTTCACAGTGAGCTGTTAAATCACAATACATGGCACACATGTTTTAGGAAAAATGCATACCCAAATATGTGCAAATGCACTGTTCTCAGTGAAGATGTTTCATTGCTGAGAAGACAATCAGGCTTCTTTTTTACGTCCTAGTCACCTTACCATGTTTGCCCAGCTGACCTTTATAAACTCTCTCTCTCTCTCTCTCTCTCTCTCTCTCTCTCTCTATATATATATATATATATATATATATATATATATATATATATATATATATATATATATATATATAATTTTTATTTAAAGGATAAGCCCCTTGAGATGATGCATCATCTCGTTTTAGAGGGGGTTGTCGGAATAGTACCGTCTCAGCTTCCAATAGTCCAATGGCAGGCACTTTCCACCCTAAAACATGATCATCAGGTATATAATGTGGAAGATGTTTTTCCAAAAAGTGTACAGTACTTGATGATGTTTTTATGTGGACACGCCCACCAGTTCATTAACACTTATACCGCCATTGGCCGAGATCTACGTCAATTAAAGCTCATTATTTAATACAATCCTCAACGCCATTGCCGTAGATTAATGGCAATTGTGCTTTTGATCGATCAAGCCATAATGCTACTTACGTTAGCATCGGGTTGCTAGCTGTTGTCATAACACTGGGTCGCCCATCTTAGATCGTCGGCACCATAAACACCCTTTTTTTTTTTACTGTTTTTCCCGCGGCTTTCGCCTTTATTTTATATTTTTTATAGAGGGACAGACAGTAGTCTGACAGGAAATGGACTACCGGCCAAGGTGCCTGGACCACTGAGCCACGGCCCAGGCCCATAAACACCCATTCTATCTGTTTCTTTCAATCGCCTGTATCTCCTATTCCTTGTCCCAGATGGCATTTTTGGTCAAAACAAGGTTTATTTGGTCAAAACAAGGTTTATTCGACGGCACAGAGCCGACGATGTGAAGCCCTCCAGTGCACTTGGTTAGCTCCTTTGGATACACAAGACCTAAACACGCATCGTCCAACTTCCTAGTTTATGATCAGTTCCGGAAGTCTGGAAATGTGGCTTTTCAAAATAAGAGCTCAACTGGGGAAAATGCTGGCGTGAATAATATCATAATTTGTCAATAAATGCTAGCGCTGTAAGTGTTAAGTACTGTACACTTTTCATTGTATTATACTATTCAAGTATGCCTGGTTTGCCTGGTGGTGGGTGGTGATTCACCTAAACTGAAGCCGCACCCACAGCTGTTGTTGTATGATAAAGGGGGAGGGGATAATATTGTGATGTCACTACAGTATATCACTGTTTTTTTTTCATTGGCACGTTTGCCTTTAAAGGTTTCAGCCTCCTGGAAGAAACCCTAAATACAAAGGCAAGACATTATTGCACATAACCACACCAAGGGGTCTAATGAAGTACTGTCACATCACAAATACAAAAAAATACAAAAATCACGGCACTCCCTCTTTAAAAGTTGATTGTCAAAGCCTAAAAATGTGGTTTCCTTGGCAACTGTAGTCATCTTCGGCACACATTCATGACCACAAGCTCTTCTACCATTGACCCTTGGCCTCTACTAGAGGCTCGATGTACACAAGAGGGATGCTGGGAGATGACCTTTAATTGACTCTCTTTTCTGGCCGGTTGGACCAAGGGTAAAAAAACGGACATGTTTTGAAGCAAAGGCTCGCCATCAGGGAATGGTGCAGGGTCATGACTTGACCCAGCTCATACTATTGCAAATCCAGCGCTGTTCAAACACATTATTGAGTTAATAACCAAACTGTAATTGGTATCCACTTAAACGATATACTTATTTGACCAGCGTTCCCTGTCGCCTCCTTTTTCCCCTATATACACCAAATCTGTTTTCTGAAAATAGCTGATATACAAGCTCACAAAGCGATCGTGACTGGCATTGTGAGCTTGTAGATCAGTTACTGTATTTTTGCAGAATGTTCCTTTATATGCTCAGAATAGGGATGTGGCTGTTCATGAGGTATGGCATTCACATTAGTATTTACTGGTGATGTCCTTTTGGACCAAGATAGATTAGCTAGGTGTAAATCTCATGTTACTTCTGACTGCTGGAGCTCCCTAGGGACTCTTGGGGCTCACTCACACAAAATCTAACCCATCTGGTTGGAACAAGCTGTTGTATAATGTCTTGGGAAAACGTAGTAATGGAATGAAAAACAGAGGCATTTATTTCTTATCAGTGGGTGGGACCCAATGACTGTCATTTTGCACAAAATGACAACCCTAGGAATGTGGATGCAGTCGATAATGAGTTAAAGAAAGGTGTGTAGGGTAGATATCCAATACAGATACAGAAAAAATGCCTTGGGGACAAAAATATAATTTAATCTGACATGCCTCTGAAATTGGTCAGTTGATCTTCATCTCCTGGAAACATGCACAGTGCTGTGTACTAATTTAAGGCATATTGCACTCTTATTTTCTGCCATCTAAAAAGCCTTCTGCATCATTGCATGTTACTGACATGTGCTACACATGAGATATTGTCTCATATTTCCCTTATCTCTGGTTGCTTGGGGGCATAATGGCAAAAATGAAACGCATGCAGCTCTACACCATGCTTCCTATACAGTACCTTGGCTCCAACCTCCGGTGCATCAGTGCATTTCATTTGCAGAGATGCAGTATATGGTATGCATGATCACACAAAAAACAAAAACATAATGCTGTCTACTGAATTCCACACAAATACAAAAGAATAGCTATAGGCCCTAGTATACAGTATGTGATCCCAGACATAACAGATTTTGACAAACAATTATCATTTCCAGCTCATTCATGAACTTGATAATGAGTGTAGAATATCCCAAAGGCATGGCTAATAGATCTGCATTCACGTCAGCATGGTGCACATAAAACCAAGACATAAGACCAGGCTGTCTTCACAGACTCGTAAAGACGTGTCTCATCATTAAATCTATCTATAAAGTGTGTGTGTGTGTGTGTGTGTGTGTGTGTGTGTGTGTGTGTGTGTGTGTGTGTGTGTGTGTGTGTGTGTGTGTGTGTGTGTGTGTGTGTGTGTGTGTGTGTGTGTGTGTGTGTGTGTGTGTGTGTGTGTGTGTGTGTGTGTGCGCGCGCATAGTTTAGTAATTTTTTTGGTAACAGTTCAAATTTAATAGACAAAAGCTCACAAATGCTGTGATGTGTTGCGAGCTTGTAGATCGGCTATTTCCGACAAAGAGGTTTGTTGTATAAGAGGAAAAAAGAGCAGACCAAGTACATATAGCCAAATGTATTTGGGGTTTAAGTGGTTAAATGTACATAGCACTGAAGATGGTGCTGTCAAATAAGTCTATGAAATCTATGAAACAATTTTATACAAATGTCCCTGCTTCATCTCTCAGCTAAGGGGATCCTTGGCCTGAAAAACATTGAAGACTTATTTCCAACCTGTTGGCTAGTTAACACATTGACTCCCATGGGAATCGATAACAAACATTGCTTCCCTGACACAGTTTTTCACTAACCTTTGAAGAATCACCCCCTCGCGATTGTACCTCAATTTTATTTATTATTTTATTTATTTATTTTATTCTTTATTTCATGAAAATAGTTATAGAATATTAATTGTTCCATCGTTTGTGTTTGAGTCGAATAATATTCCACCGCCGCGATCCGAAACAACAACGGGGAACAGAGCTCAGTGGATGTGGCCATTACATCATAGTCATGCATTGTGCCTCGATTTCCCAGAAGCCCTGAGAATCGAGCGTCAGTGGGTTTTTTCCGGTCACGTGAACTGGGTTGTCTGACGGAAACCATATACAGTTGGGTGCCACCGATATTGTCCCTTATCATTTGACCCATTTAGGCCTGACCTCAAAATTTAAAAAAATCCTTCTAAATCCTCCAGTTTTCTGAAATAAATATTTTCACGAATTTTCAAAAATAGCAGACCTACAAGCTCGTAGCGCGCCACTCGGTGGCGCGCTATGAGCTTGTAGATCTGCTATTTTTCAATAGCTAAATTATAACAATGTTTAAAACACCAAAAGGGGTTCCCGCCCAAAATGGGTTAACTGTCCTTTTGCGCAGATCACGCAAACCTCAGCAAAAAGAAAAGGACAATATCGATGGCCTCCAACTGTATGTCTTAAAAGTTTTAAAAAAACGGCAAATACATCATATAAAACAAAAGTCGGGAATAGCGTGTTCCGCAGGGAGAGACAATGGAAAGAAAGTCAGTAATAGCGTGAACCACATGGAATGTGTTAATAGAATCTTGAAACCTCTTTCACCTCAGGTGTAGTGGCCATTTTGATTTAATCTAGACACACTTAATTGTGTAATAATAATATTCTAAAAGCCTGTGTTGTGATACCACAGTAGCGTGTACTGTACGTATAGTTGATAGAGTGTGATTGGCTACTGTGTATGTATACTATAATTTAAATATCAGTATTGTATTAGCGTATATTTATACTCTGACTTCTTAGCTTTGGCTTGTCATCCAAGGTGACCTAATGCAGTGTCAAAACAAATGAATAAAGACTGAGATTTTTGTTAGCTTCCATGCATAACTTCCTTCCAACTGACAATTCATGACCTGAAATCAATAGAAATAATCCTGGGTGCGTCTCGCTCTTGAAAACATCATACCCAAATAATGATAAGTGATATGGCACGTGTGTAGAAATACATCAATAAACACATTTGAAACCTAAAAGACAGCCTTTTCTTACGGTTTAAATAGATTTGTCCTAAGTTTCAGCTGCTATATAATGGCCATCTCATTCATGTCTGCCATCTGTAGATACTGTAGCTTTAGAAACTAAGAACATTCATATGCAGTACTCCTCCAAAGTTGATAGATAACTGAAACTTAGCAAATAATATTTATTCACTGCTGCTGACACCCCAAAGACAGCAGCAAGGGATGTGATTTGTCGGATTAACACATTCTGGACGGGAACCCGTTTTGGTGTTTTAACTAAGCATTATGTTATACTTTAGCTATTGAAAAATAGCAGATCTACGAGCTTGTAGGTCTGCTATTTTTGAAAAATCGTGAAAATGTGGCACAAATATTTGAATATAATATTCTTTCAGAAGACTTTTTATTTATTTTGACGTCAGGCCTAAATGGATTAAGGCACACCCAGTATGAACATTAATCACACGCTGCAGTGCTGCTACAAAGTAAAAATTGGCTTTCTGTGTTTTATTGCGTATAATGTGGAAATACACCTCCTGACTTAGTTTTGTACAGTCATGCACTATTAGCTTATTTATACTGCAATTCAGCATTATTAATATACAGTACAGTACATTATTTACATGCACAATCAGTGCATGCTAAGTAGGTGTTCAGCTGGCAACAACAGAAAAGCTTCTTCTTTGTGCACATCATACACATACAGCCTACTGATTATCTTATTTCAGAACAATAATCCACATGGCACTGTAATGAATTTATAATGCATAGGATCCATCCATTCTTGTGATTGTTGTTGTTCACATGCATGTAGCATGAAGTTGTGTCATTCACTTACTAGAGTCAACTAAACTACAACAACATGTCCCTACTGAACACTGCAGTATTACACCCCACAACTCTAATCCGGTTCTTATTAGAAATCACACTGCTGTCACTCACAATCAATCAACATTTATTGTTACATAATAACATACCACAAGTAGGTGGTTGACTGGGTTGAATGCCAAAAGTATAAATGAACACAGTGAAGTGTATATCACATTGACATTCAGGCCAAATATCAGGCCCATGTAACGATGACACATTGATGATAGGGATAAAGGCAGACAGATGTGAAGCACTAATCATCTGTCAACTGTGTTGATGGGAGGCCACATCTGGATAGTCGATGCCTGTAGGGTGTCCACCGTCCATGGGCTCTTAAACACTATTAGGGCATATTCAAATCAGTGTTACATCACAGAGTAGTTAAGCTAATAGTAGCCTGGTGGTGGATGTTATGACTAATTTGTGATGATCAGATATGCAGTCTGATATCTGATGACTGTCAGTTGCGGAGAGCTAATGGTCTGACAATCTTGGTCTTGGCCCTTCGTGACCCGATTCTGGGTGATTGGATTGACAATGTTAACAATACATTGTGATGGGTACCTAGGTGAAGGTATTATATTATGGGTATTTGTTAGAAATACTTTAATTTCAGTCAATGGATCCCAGATCGGGCTGAAACCTTGTCCAAATTTGGAGTCAAGGGTACTGCATGTTATAGACGACTAACATTGCAGGGCAGGCTGGCCACATTACTCTAACACTTCTAAGAACAAATGTAAAATCAAAAATAAATCCATTAGTACAAAATGTGCGTATATTCATTGCCAAAGCTGTGATTAGACAATAGCTTATTGGGGTTGGTATTTTGGTCCTTTAAGGAATACATTAAGCTGCATTTCTCGACACAAGATCTTAGTTGCTTTGTGTCTCTGTTTTATTTATAGGGATTTAACAAATGAGTTCAAACAAATGAAGTTTTCTTGCATGATAAATCATTGCATTTCTTGGCTTCATTTATAGATTAAATACATGGAAACAATTGAGCCATAGCCTTGCCACTGCATGCTCTTTTACAGTAAATATGAAATACATGGAATATTTTTATAATTTGTAGGGATTTCTTCTTTACTGCTTCAACTCTGTTTGAAAACAGGTAAGACTCATAGTGGGAGAAAGGGGTAAGTGGAGCCACCCATAAGGAATCCTAAAACAATAATGTAGTTGCAGTAGCAATTATAGGTTGATCTGAACATTACAGCAGTCATGTGAAGGTGCACATCGTTCTTTTGTCGTGGCTGTGTATTGGCGTTGACATAATTCCCTCCCACTGTGTGCTTTAACACATTAAGCTTGAGCTGTAAATTAATCTGAAAGAAATCCTGCCAGTTGCACATGGAATTCAATTTCTGTGAATTAAAGCTTGTCTGGTTAATAAGGATACCCCCTCCTGGTGCAACAGAGAGAGTACTTTTTAATCCCAGCTGGGCTTCTCCTGTATTACCTTGTCAGGCGGAGAAGATATAAACTGAGACTCAATTAGTCGACTGTGCAACCTAAGAAAGATGCCCCTACAAATAAGGTGAGATAAGAATAACAAATACGAGCTTTAGATACAGCATAGGAGAAGCAGAGTGTGCCAGTGTTGATAAGCCTGTACAAGGCTGGCTCCAGGCCAGGCCAGGGGTGCACGGCACCACAATGAAGAAGCATTATCATTGTTTTTGGGTATTTTTGCATGCTATGTTTTTTGGGTGTTACAATTATTTTGTATGTATATTTCTATGGTGGGCAGGCACTTTACCACCCAAGCTCTTTCTGTGTTGTGTTACATACAGTATGGCTCCATCTTGCGCCACCCTTATCCCTTATCCCTAAACTTATTTGCCATTTTTTACCATTTTGAAAATCATTTTAAAATAGTTCAACTAGCCGATCTACATCTACACGTTGTGAGCTTGTAGATCAGCTATTTGAACTAGCTGATCTACAGTAAAAAATGGTAGAAAATGGCAAATAAGTTTAGGGATAAGGGTCAAGGGGTGGCGCAAGATATAGCCCATAGTGATATATACCTTGTTTGCTTGTTGCCTAATCAACTACAGGTTGTTCTAAGAAAAGTCACTCTCTTCATCTCTTTTTCGCACTCTTTAACTATTTCACTCACGAAAATGACACAAATACACTCTCGACCACACTAGCAGGACCTGTGATATTGTGTTTATCTGGCAGCTGACACTGGATGTAACAGCGGGCCAAACGGATGACAGCATCTGACATCATATGCTCCCCAAGTGGAATGGGCCTTGCACCTCCACCTCCACTGCAGACCACTCACCAAGATTCCATTTCCTGCCTACACACGCTATCCACAATCGATATCTGACAAAATGTCAAACACATTTGTATCTGTTTCCTCCCCTCGGCAGGAACTCTATCTGGATTGTTGGATCGGTGTCAAGGTTTCTGCGTTTCTCATCTGTTATACAAAGCTGCTGATAGAAATACTAGTGACAGATTTATGTTTTGGTTCAGGAACAATCGATACGCTGTCCATGCGTGCTGGTGTGTAAAATGCAATCTTTTAATCTCTGGCCTTGTTCGTCTCGTTTGGGCAAATTATTTTCTTCATGCAAGGTGACGTGCAGACAGCAGACTGCTATAACCTTTCATGAAATGGAGAAAAGAACGCCAACAAACTGTTAATTTAAAGATACATTATTTGAGATAAATTGTTCTCTTCAAAGATAAGCAACTCTATTGCTGTGGCATTTATATTTTTATTCATGATTTTTTTTTACATGTATTTTTCATGCATTATTTCAGATACAGTTACTGTATCGTGAATAGAGAAGCACAAAGTGCCTCAGGTCAGATTCAAACTGGGGTCAACAGCTGGAAGGACCTTATTTATATGGCATGTGCATCTTTTTGTGGCTTTCTTTTAAGACTCATAAATGTGTGGGCTTATCTTTGTTGATAAGACTCACAAATAAAATAGTTTTGATAATTCAGACGCATGTAGAATTGTGTATTATTTTTTGGGTTACGTTATATTAATAATATAACGTAACCCAAAAAATAATACACAATTCTACATGCGTCAAATCACCGTCCCAGCTTGTCTGCCATATATGTCAGGATCTGGCGGAATTTTGTTCAATGGTGCGTCAACTCCCACTGCACCAAGAGGGAAACTTTTTTAACAAGCACACAAGCACCCAGTGTTAAACTTCACAGTTGTATTTTTCACGTACTGTATCTGAATCATACACTTGTGTATCTCTTATTGTATTGAATATTTCAGGTGCCATCTCCCTCTGCCTATTAGGTTTCTCCTTCAGTGCAAGCTCCTACAGTACATCTCATCTCAGCTGTCTCTAATGTACATCGCTCCGTCAGACACCAGGCACAAAATCAATCCCTCCCTTTCTATTTGTGTGGCGCAGAACCACCTTGCCTTTCCGATCAATATACATTTAGATGACATGACAAAGCCAACAGGTGTGTTTTCGGTTCTTGGCTGTTATAGATGGAAAAGAGCTTCCTTTTCCGCAACAAATACAAGTGGTCTAGCTGTGCCCTCTCTCCCAGGTTGTCTGTGTGTGTGCAAGCTAGAACTGCTGATAGAATATACATGTCTAACAGCAGTAATGCAGCAGTAATGTAGTAGTAATGCACAGTTCTGCGAAGCAGTCATGGTGTAAATTAGAGATTCTTCCCCCCTTATTTCACACAGGGGCACAAGTGAGAAATGTATTCTCTCACCCCTGCATCAGGGCTCTTTAAACATATTGCTGCACTTGTCATGTGGGGGACAGACTGTAATAAACCTTTGGCCCATTTTGGCTCCTGAGCAATAGTTTAAGAAACCATGGCCGTAAAGAAACAAAATGTAATAAACTGCTGCTCAGTGGTGAATAGGAAATGAAAACTGCATTGACTTACTGACTGGGTACAGAATTTACAGTAGGGTGGTCTTCTTAAATTGTCTACAAATAGCAATGCTTTGCGGGTGCACTACTGTATCAGTTATTCATTAATTAAATTAACCCTGGCGTCCCTATTCTGGGACGCCAGAACATTTGGTAAAAATAGGACCAAAAAATAACAGATCTGCAAGCTTGTACTTTTGCTATTTATCACAGCAGTTTTTTGGTGTAGAGGAAAAAAGACAGGGGGTCAAGTAGACACACCAGCAAATGAAGTATATAGGGTTTAAGTAATATGCATTATAGTATTATCCAGACAATGAATTTCTATACAGCTCATTTTTGGGGGCATTTTATGCTTTTATTTGATAATTGTATGCATGCAGCAAGGAATCAAACCCGGGCCAGCTACCTCATTGGCATGCTTACCAGGTGAGCCACTCAATGACACATTCAAACAAATATCTCAGATTATTGTGAAGTTGACATTGTCCTTGTTGTTATTCAGTGTTTATACAGTACGCCACATACTCCTTGCAATGCTATCAGCAGGAAATAAAGACTTCCCTGAAATAAATCAGTGCCTAAGGATTGTTATAGTAGGGAAGGATGAGATAGCTGCCTGCCAGAAACAGAGTCCAGGATCAATGTAATCCCTTTGGCGTGTTCCTGCTGGCTGGCTGCTGATCTGGAGTCAGCAGAGAGGGAAACGCACTGTTGCACATGGGATTCAGCCTTATCTAAAGAAGCTTCAGTTCACTTTGTAATTTCTCTCTCTTGCACTTTCTCCCTCTCTCCCGTCTTTCTTTCTCGACTCCCCTCTGTAGTTAGCATGATATCAAACATCTATACTCTCTCTCTCTTCACACAAATGAGGTGCAGTTCTTTACAACAGGAGGCTAGCATAGCATACCCAATTACCCCAAGCCTCAATGTCAGCAGGTGGTCTTCTGATTTGCAGGTATTGTAAATGTAAACGAGTACAGTTCTGCCCTGAGCCCACATAACGTATTCTAAATTAAAAGAACAATGTAATATACCCTGTGTGATTCTCTCTGCCATGTCTACCACTGTATTATTTCGCTTGGCCAGCAAGCCATACAGTACTAGGCATACAATGGGAAATTCAGGACACCCATGGATGTTTTGAATGAAATGGACGAATGGCACACGAGTGGGAAGAAATGCAATGACGCATGCACAAATGGCCACACCACTGCACTGTACGTGGGCTTCATCGTTTTTGTTTATCAGCCCTGCCTGCCTGAGGGCATTTATCTGTGTTTCTCCACCAAGAGCGCATATTGGGGAGTTTTCAATATTATTTCTGAGCATATTTCATCGTAGTTGAGGAGGGACACTTCAGCATACTCATAACTCATAACATAATCTTTATGCATGCTATAATTCAATAAAGTCCATAGTGAAATCAGGAGCACTTTTCAACAGTAGATTTGAATGAAGGCTTGTTCAGGGTTGCTGGGTGCCATGGGAACGCGGAGATGCGTCATGTTTCTGTTCTCACTATTGTTAGGTTTGCCCCACATTTCATATCTGCTGAACGACGAGGACACATTTCTGACCACTTAATTGAAGTTGCACAGTGTGTAAATTGATAGTCACGCCCCCTGAAAATAAAATTTGTTCTGAACGTTTTATTGAGACGTAACGCTACCCGACCAATATGTGAGTGTGCATGTGCCAGCCATGTTGTTTCTAAAGAATTTGGTTTAAAAAATAATTCAACCCTGAGACTCCTCCTAGGCTACGCACGCACGCACGCACGCTTGCTCGCTCAAGGGTACTTCCGGATGCTTCACAAGGAAGCTTAGAGAAGGAAAGGAAATGGTCACGTGACTGGGCCATGACACTTTCATGGACACTTTCATCGGAGCCAAAACTCACACCGGAAGGCCAGTCACGTGACCATGTGCTTTCCTTCTCTAAGCTTCCTTGATGCTTCATGCGCTGGGTGAGCAACTTCATTGAAATTAATACGTGGGGATATATTATAGCTCTATGGCCCTGTATCAGTGTTAGCGTCTCCTGCTGGTTGATCAGGGTGTCTGGTCAATAAGGACTAGCTGTGGCTAAGATTAGCCTTGCGTTGCGATACTAATATACCACTGCGCTGCACTGCGTGCCTCGGGGCATATGCATATGCATTACATTAGGGGCGGATGAAGTCTGACTGCGCCAGGCTAGGCTAAGATGGCCTGATGAACTTCAACCTCCTGTTGAAACACCTCGCTTTCAGTTGGATGAAGAAGTGGATGATTATTTTTTTATCGGAGGATGCATTGAGGAGGTGTTGGCACATAGGGGGTAATTAGCAAACAACTAAATTGTGGAGAAAATGGGAATGAACAAAAACAAAAGATATTAATCCAGTTATGGCGCCTCCTCATTAGATTTGTCTCGCATGTATTCAGAAATAATTGTATCTGCACACTGAGATCTGAGATCCCCACTGGGCTTATTCTTTTCTTCCATGAATATTTCCCATTCTTTAAAGACGTCCTCCAAAATATGAATATAAATTGAGGTGGTACATTTACTTGACTACTGTGTTTAAGTATGCTTTTTGATTGTCTGATTACTTACTTGAATATGTGTTTTTTCTTTTCTTTTTAGGAAGCTTATGCCTTTCACTCTACTACATTTCAAAGACAATACTTTTGATTCCACTACATTTCTAGCAGGTCTTACAAATACATTGTAAATTAACCTCTTAAGACCTATTTAAAACTAATAATGAAAATGACATTCACAAGCTTGTAGATCTCTATTTATTTTATTATTTCAATATAGCACTCCATTGATATTAAAAAATCACACCTGTGTGAACTGAGTGGTGCAGTGACGTCACACACTAACCATAGCAACCATGCTCACCCGTACGTGGGGCCACGTACAGGTACACAAGTACACAGGTACACACACAGGTACAGACAAAGCTGGTTGTTGGAGTGGTTTGCACCACTCAAAAAGGAAATGTACTTCGTTATAATTTGGAATACTTAAAAGCATGTACTTTTGAATAGTATTATTTTTATTAATTTTTCCTAAAGAGAGTACCACGGTAACTCCGGTACCAATTTGACTGAGCGACGTTCACATGTTGAGTACTTTGATCGGGAGTATCTGGAGTTGAGTATTTTGTCCATTGCTAGTGGTGTGAGTTTTGTTACGCTCAAATCCATAGATTAGATCAGGGTAGACGTGCACCCTGATTACTGCAGGCCTGCAGTAATCTGTAACTAGGAATATTATAATTCCTGTTGAGTTATTAATATATCCCATTTAGCATTTTATTTGACATCTCATCCATGATGTTGTGTGTGGACCGTGGTGGTGTGACATTATCAGTTGATAGTCAGAAAGATCATTTAATGATGGTCGCACACTGATGATTGATGACATACGATTCATGGACTCATGCTGTTCAAGAACCCTTCCCTCTTTCTTTTGGAGTTATTGTTTGCATGACCACATCAACAGTTGTGAATTAGGACGACACCGATAGCCTAGGCGTACAGAAGGGTGAGAAAGTGACACCAGAGAATCAAGGTTAGCTAAACAGAACACAACACAACAAGCCAATCGAGGTGCCAAAACTGCCAATGCCAAGTGAATACGTACAATCGTACATGTGTGTGCAGCTGAAGTGCTAGACAGCTAGAGGAATCATAGGGATAATACAACATGGTAGCAGGTTGTAGCATAAACATGTTTACAGTCCAATCAGAATGTCTCGGAAGCCCTACAGATCACGAGAGACACTTATTTTATTATGGTTATACAACAAAACATCAAACCCATTTGTAGGTTGTGATTATTCTGTAATTGCTCCTGTCTGCTATCCACAGCCCCCCTCGTTTACCTTTTTTTCCCCTTTGCTTTTTTTAATAGCAGTTCTTGTACTCTTACAATATGTATCACCTTCTCAGCTGAAAATCGTTCTTCACATTGATAGTCGAATCCATCCAAAACTATTTCCTCAAAATTGCAGTTTTACTTTCCTTTTGTTACACCTTAGACTCTCTCATCAATAATCAATCCGCAAAGAGTTATTTTCAAAGCACTTTATACCTGCTGATATTGTTTGTGAGTGACTGGTGTCAGTCAATATTTGTTAAATAACAATAGTTCATGATAAATAGGCCTACTATAATGGGTAAAAATGGAATCTACTGAGACAGACGCCACATAATATAGGCTATTGATTGCTGCACTGAAGCCTAGTGAATGCATTAACACGATTAATCACAATTTAGTTATTTTTACTGCCTCATTTCAAATTCCATTAATAAGTAAATAAGAAATGACTTTGAAAACCTCCATCTATTCCCCCATCTGTGGATTGAGCACAGACATTTGGTTTGAAATAGTAGGGGTTGATTTAAATTACAGAGCACCACTTTCAGTTGCTATACATTTTCTGCCCCCCGCATCGACTTGCTTGGTGTTTTATTGTTTAATGGTAATAGTGTGTCACATTTAAAATAACGTTTTAAAATTATTTACTTGCTTCTGTTTTAAAATAGTGTCCACAGATTCTGTACATTGTGTTGACCATTGATGAGGTCAACATGTCCATGTAGCATTAACTTCGTCAGTGTCTCTCTTTATCCCTCTCAGAGCTGAGGGTGCAACAGACAAATCAGTCAAATTCCTATCTATTTCTGAACATAGTATCAGAAATGTAGCGGTATAGTCCCAGTATGTTACAGATGTCTGAAGTTCTCACGCTCTGGTGAAATTGATTGTTTAGTTTAGTTTAGTTTAGTTTAGTTTTCTTTCTTTCTTTCTTTCTTTCTTTCTTTCTTTCTTTCTTTCTTTCTTTCTTTCTTTCTTTCTCTCTCTCTCTCTCTCTCTCTCTCTCTCTCTCTCTCTCTCTCTCTCTCTCTCTCTCTCTCTCTCTCTCTCTCTCTCTCTCTCTCTCTCTCTCACTCTCTCACTCTCTCACTCTCTCACTCACATGATCTCCATTTTAAATGTGGTGTAGGATGGCAAAACCCAGAGATTACATACTAATAAGAATTTGCACGATTCGCCAGTCGCCCCCTCAGACGGATCTTTACCGCCCTTATGTGACGAGTCCTAGAGCTACAGCGGAGGGGGAGAAGAAAAAGTTAAGTCCACCAGAGATTCTTCTTTACTTGGACAGATTTATGCATCACATTTTGCTTATGTTAGTCACTTATTCAATCCAAATTCCTGTCTGGGCCATTTTTGCCGCCAGAAAAGCACCCAACATGCTGCTCTTGTCAAGCTTAACAAATTGACGAAGATTTGTAAACAACACAAGCCACCAGCAATTTGTCTCCTGCTTGAATAAAACATACTGGGCCACATGCAAGCACTCAAGTTTTTTTTTCTTCCCTAATACTGCTCTGTATCCAAAGCAATTTCACAGTTCATGCTCCAATTTTGCAGTCAGTGGAGTGTGGCTGAAGCATGGAGTAACATCAACACAAGATTGAAGGACACATAACAAGCTTTGTTACAGTTCAGAGCGTGTTTATGCCAATATGTGTCATGTTAGGGGAAAAAAGTGTACTCTGGGTTTGATGGTAGGAAAATGGACCCTATTTTTGTTCTTTATTTATGTTTCCTTTTACTATTACTACTATTCTTTTTGACCACACACATAAGTTATAATTAACAATTAGTTGATGTGTATGTGACAACTTTGTGTCATTGGCAGTTTAAGTAATTAGTAGTTAGCATCCATAGCGAAAGTGTAAGGTTGCAGTACATGGCACGAACATTTATCGAACAAGGCAAGTTGGCCTTGGGATTAGAGTGCTTTGATACAGCAGTCATTTAGGAGTCTGAGATCAAGTACTCCTAGCATATTAGAGTGCTATGATACAGCAGTCATTTAGGAGTCTGAGATCAAGTACTCCTAGCATCTCAACAACATACTGTAGTCACCAGTAAGCAAATGCATATGCAAGCTCCTTTAGGCTATGTTCACACTGTCTGCCCTTTATCAAGAAAAAAACAAAACTAAAAACTATCTTTTTCTGCGGAAAAAAGACAAATAAGAAGGCGGGTGTTGGCACTTGCATGATTGATTGAAACATACTTCAAGTATGCTTGGAACTTTACGAATATTGAAAACAAAGTTTCAAACTAGTAGGTGGACACTGAACATGATTGAAAAACTGTAAATATGCTATTTATCATCTAAAATGTATCTGTCTCTCCCCCTTCGAACAGCTCTGCTGCTCGGCCACAGCTGCTTGCTTGGTGTCGCCTGGAGCTCCGCTGCATGCTGGACCACAGCCTGCCTTTAAGAAAATACAACTCCAAGGTGAATATAGCGAATACGATGTAATTATATTAGGTAACAACAGGCTGTTTGTATGCAGAAGAGGAGAGAAGTTGGGATGTGTAGTTGTCTCCAGGGCTGACTGCAGGGCATAGCCAAACCAGCAGCTCGGACAAGGAGCAGCTCTGTATGTGTTCAGTCGTGGGTGGATAGATAAAAAGCGGTCCACATCATAATTGCATTTCATATTCATATTCTTGTTTAAAATACTCTCCATTCTGCCAGAAAAGGCACACTGATCTGCACGTTCTACAAATCGGCAGCTATGATCGCTTTTTGGTCATTTTGGTAAAAGAGTGGTGCCTTTTTTTCTTTAAAGGACCGTACACTACCTACGTACCTTGATCAAACTTTTTTATTTACTTTTTTTTTTATTCTTGTGTATTTGAGAATATTGCAAACTACAATATTTCTGAAAGAAGCATCTGAGATTTTTCTGTAGGCTACTTCTCTCTGTCTATTATTCTCTTTCTCGTACAGATTTACAGACATAGAGACAGACAGACGTGCCTCTCTGGACTTTTTCAATGAGAATATTTAAGTTGTTCAACGTCACCTGAGATCAAAGGAAAAGCCAAATCTACAAGAAAGAAGTAACCCAAAGCTAAAGTCTACCCGGGAGAATAGAGTAAAACCAGGGCAAGGATAGAAATAAGTCAGCTATTACCCCTAACTTTTAGCAACTTTTGTATTTCCTTCACGCTCTAAGGTGCACATTTTTCTTTATCACTTTTAAAATCTCCTGCAAGTGTAGAAATTGATCATTCTAAGCGTGTTAATGGTGTTGGCAGGCATGGCAGACAGACAGGCAGACAGACGGATCAAATTCCACATGCATCCCTCTTTGATTTGAAAGCATCATTTGCTCTTGCCCCGTTGTGCTGTATTCGGGTATTGTGTTTTCTATTAGAACATGCAAACCTGTCAGATCAGTGTTTCTCCATCCTGCTCATCTCCCCTGATGGGTAATGTGACTTTGCACTCTGGGACTCTGACTGCATTAAAATGAATGACAGGCATTTCATAGAGCTTGGCTTTCAACAAGGTCTCCCTTGACCACAATTTCTCCCTTCAGTCAAGAAACCGACAGCGGCATATTAAATGTACTGAAAAACAAACAGGACATTCATGTTGAGGTTCCGGTGGAAAAAGTGCCTTTGTTCTCCCCCCAAGCAATTATTCCAGTTTATCTACTAAAACGTGCAGCCAACTCAGCTAATATTGAGCATGCTGTTAATAATGTGCCCATCCTCGCCTTGTTTGTTTGATTCTATAGAGTTACCAAATGGGGTGACACTGATTCATTATTGGACCTAGTGGGTTGCGTGGTTATAAGCAACCTCTCACCATGGCTACAGCACATGCTGACTCTGCAGCATCCAAAGTGCTCAGTGACACGACCAATTTGCAAAGTCAGTCAACCAGGGAATTATTTTGCCCTTAATCTTTTATAAGGCCATGTCAAGCGTGTGTGAGCGAAATAGAAGAAAAAAATACTAATACAAGAAATAAATGGGAGCAAAGACCAGTGTTTGACAGGGAGGTAATTATACGGGACACAAATGACACCCGTAATCAGCTTGTTAGCGTAGAGGGATTTAAAATGCCCCATGTTTGAATTCAGTAACAAGCCTTTGACATTTCAAAACTGTGTGTTTCTGCTGTGACAGCAGACAGGGGTAAATCTCAGCAGTCCTGCTGTTTGTGTATGGAATTGCACAGCATGAAGAGGATGTACAGAACTGTAAATACTGTATCTGGGCTATGTGCTGTTCAACAAATGTACAAAGAAAGGATGCTGTACACAAACATTTGCTATATTGTTGTGCAGTGTTGCGTTTCAGGAACAATGGCAGCCCCAGCAACAAGAACATCAAGACTATAGCCTTCAAAAAAAACAAATTAATAATTTAGATCCATGAGAAAGTCTGATGTACCTTGCATGCTCCCAGAGCTCAGAAACCTTAAGAATGTAATCCTTCTATGCAAGTTCTCTCTGCAACATGTTGTACATGCATGTTAGTGAAAAGGCAGAGCCTGCTCTAGATGGATATAGAAACAAGCCCTATACAAGCATACAGGCTTGAGTTCCTGCTACACCAATAATGGGGAAAAGAAAAAAAACTTCCCACAGTGGTTCAGCACCACAGACACATACATATATGAAACAACAGCAATTTGAACCTGGAATTTGAATAGCCTCTCTCTTTCTACTGCAGTAGAGTGCTATTAAAGTGCCATCATTGGTGTGTATGGACTGATGCACTGCTGAACCCTCCCTGTAATGTGTTTTTAGGGTTATATGTGGGGGTTGGTGTTACCGGCTGCCGAGTGTCTCCCTCCATACCAACTAGGGCGCAATATGTGGCAGAAAATGACAATGCATCTCAAAACACTGCCTCTGTTCGGGGGCTCAATAATAGAGATCCATGCTTTCTGATGTGTTGTCTGTTGAACCTGTGCCTTTTTGTTTAAGGTATTGACAAAATGTTGATGTAAAAGTGTTACTGTAGCTTACATCTTCATCTCCTTTTGTTTCTAAATGCTTCAGCTCATACCACCCACTGGACACCTGCTCACAGCTGCCATTTCTTTTGCATCTCTAGTGTACTGTCCCATTTATTAATTGAACTAATAAAGCTCTTGTTTACAATGGTCTGCATCATGCACAGCAGCGGGGCTTTTCATTAGATCGGTCTGCAGTGCGTGTAAACGTATGTGTTGAGTCAGTTCCCCACTGGAGTGTTATTATGGCAAATCATCAAATCAAGACAATTAAGTGATGATATTCAAACACCTTTCCACCGCTTAAATAATGCATTTGCTGCCAAATAAGCTTTGGTACAAAAAGCACAAATTCTGCAATGCATGGTTCAAGAGATCTGGTCCAGAACGCATCTGTGTAACTCCCCAATATTGCATATTGAAAGCGCTTTGGATAAAGGCAGTATATTAATGTACCATTTATGTAGGAGCAATTGAAGAGCTCATTAATCATCATTTCACCTCTTTCTCTGTATTAAGCTAAACCATATCATGCCATTTTGTCCCTCACCGAAACAATCAATATGCAACTGCAGGGGGCAAAATATAATGAATCTCATTGATTTACTCTAATTCGTTCTGTCTCTGCATATCAGAACCCACGTACACATGTATGCAAATAAGTGGACAAGTACGCATGCACGCACGCATACGCGATTAAGTGATTAAGTTCTGTAAGGCAAGGTAAACTAACGGGGTTATTGGCTTCATTTTCCCATTACAGTGTTAAAATAAATTTCAAAATTATGTGAATTAAGGTTCAATACCTTAATTCACATAATTGTATTTTTGGTAAAATTAAATATGAGTAAAGACAATATAACTTAAACCATGGATATACACATACAAGTGTAATAAAACACATGTCCAAAGTGGTCCTGCAATGAATTACATCTGGTCTGGACAATGTGGACTCAAGCCTCCAGTATTTTGATATGAAACAAACACAAACCTTAGCCTAACCGTAATCAAAATAACTTACCAGTAAGAGCTGAAACAACAGGTCTGGGAATGCCCATATATGGACCCTTTTTTTTATTGACGTTTTCGGGCCGGTAGGGCATAATGGCCAGTATGGGCGTCAGGCCAGGTGCGGCCTCGGGCCAGCACAGTTAGGGTCCAGGTAGGGCCGGGCCTTCATTTTTGGGCCTGTTGAGAACTCGCCGGGCACGGCTACGCTAATAGCGAGCCTGTCTAGAGTAGATGGGGCCCCCCTGTCCTGATATGACGGACTTACGGCCATATATGGTGGCGTGGCGGACGGACGGACTGACTGACTGACAGGTTTGCAGGTTTTCATAGTAATCTGAGACCTACGGCCGCAACAATAACTTGCATGTTTCCACGTGAGGAACCGCATATCATTATCATAATGTTTTTGTTATGCTCTAGGTACTTGTTCACAGTAAAAGTCATGGTGTTTCATTCTGTGAGTTAATTAAGCCTGTGCAGGAGTACAGGTGTACTGTATGTGCTTGTGAAGCTGAAAAAAAGCAAGTAAAGAAAAAAAGAATCGACTCACTCCATTAATATCCGGCTCCTGCTGTGGAATTTGTTTTCTCATGTCAGCCGGTTGTGGCTGTCTCAGTGATGAGTGGGCCCGAACCATACGGCAAGCGCCTGCATCACTCGGAGCCAATACGGACAGAGATGGAGAGCTAGGAGTGGAGGGAAGAGCAATGAAGGGAGAGAGAGAGAGGAGGGAGGTGTATGTGTGTGGGGGGTGGCATTTGTGCATGTACAGATGGCAGAGAATGAGAGGGAAGAAGAAGAAGAAGAAGAAGAGCATGGAGACAGGCAGTTACAGAAATAGGCAACTTGAGACTGAGAAATAGTGTGTCACTCTGCAGGAGGTCTGCTTCAGTAAACACACACGCAACTCCTCATCTGACTGATATCATGATGAGACACTCAGGACTGCCACACAACAACCAAACAAACAAATGTTCTTCCACCACCATATCTGTGTCTGTCTGCAGCTTGTCAGGCTGCATATACAGCTGTCATATTACCGCTTGCATTTTTTTTTTAAATCTATATTTTATCCCACGATTTTGTAACCCATTTTTGACCCTCCATGATCCTGTGTCAATTATCTAATGTGATCCTGGGCTCTACACACCCTTCGGGAGAGCAACGGACTTGAACTCATGCTTCCTTCATGCATGAGTGTCCAAGGAAGGAACACGTTATTCCAACCAGTTCCTTTCCCCTCCATCAGGTGCCCCGGCTGGCCAGGGGGCAGACCAGGATTACTGCATGTTTTTTGTGAGGGTACCTACCCTAGGGGACACAGGGAGAACAAACTCCACACAGAAAGGCCCTTTGGCCAACCCCGCCTCGGGTATGGGCACTGATGACGCGGAGGAGAGAACACGCCACCAGCACCCACAGCGTCCCCAGCGAGAATCGAACCCTTCTAGCTGTGAGGCGACAGCAATACCAACTGTGCCACCATGCCTCACCGCTTGCATTTGAATGTAGTGAATAGTATCGGCTTAGAGGTCTAATGGCAGCAGCAGTTTCATTATTTACTGTAGTCCATTAATTGGACATCAACCCGGATGTGGGGGGTGGCAGATTGTCCGACAGCAGTACTGCAGTTTGATTTTGAATTTGAAACAAATTAGGTGATGACCTATTCCTTTTGCTATGGCTTACCCACTTGGATCGACACACAAGGCCATCAGCTGCTCGGTAGGCCTCCGGTGCTGTTGACTCAATTGGGCGGGGCGCACAACACAAGCCTCAATAGGCCTTATACTGTCTGCCTTGCTTTGAAATGATTTGTCACATATTTGTTGCAATACAGTTATATTTTATTACAAAAATAAAACGCATACAGTACTACTAGCTAATATATAGCTATTAGCTAATGCACACTTCCTGTAAATAAGTGTGGTCATCTAATTTGCTAGGTGGCGCAGTTGTGAAAAACTATCAAAACTAGGTTTGATAATCAACAGCTTTTGTTATGACTAGATCCCGACCCGAGTTTCAGTCCGCACATGCTAACCAAAAGACACGCTAACCAACTGAGGTTGTGTGTGTCGTGAAGAACTTTGGTGCTAGAAATGTGGTGCTGAAACTGCAGTGTCTGCTACTGGAGGAACCCAATATTGTGTGTATTGGTTGTACATTGGCCTGTTTAGCCAGCTTGAGATGAGGGCCAGTGTAACAGGACCCATGTTTTATTTGCTGGATCGTATCCACTTGGCAGCCAACACATGCTGCTTCGTAAAATGCTTTCTTTGTAAAGAAAAAAGAAAAGAAGAGATTTACTGTTTGCTGCAAGGAAAACATGAACTCTGAAATTCCAAATGTGAGAGGAACATGGATCAAGGTGCTAAAGGCTATTTTCATTTAGTCGGGCATATCGCAGGAAGCTGTGCCATATGGATGCATGCAACCAGAGGCCGGGTTGCTTACTTTTAAAGTAAAATAGAGTGGGAAGGAGGCAAATGGATATGGCCCATTAAGCCTGGATCGAAAAATGTATGTTTATGAGACAAAAGTCTCATATGATAATGCATATGGATGAACACAATTATCAAAATAAATAACCATGCACGTACACACATGTGCACCCACTGTGATGCACGCACGCGCACACACACACACACACACACACACACACACACACACACACACACACACACACACACACACACACACACACACACACACACACACACACACACACACACACACACACAGAGAGTACGTATTCCATACAGTCAATAAAATGCATGAGGGAATAACCTCATATAGACTCAAGAGGGAAGGGAGGTTAAAGACTGTTTACTCACATACTAATTGACATCATGTACTGGCATCCTGCTGTTGTCATCCAAAATCGCATTGATTCACCACTTTAAATGATCTCATCTCTCAGATCACCGCCCGTGATGCATGCAGCCCAACAACCATGATTCTCCAACAGTGACCCACATCTTCTGAACCAAATCCCCTCTTTTCTCTTCGCCCCCTTGCTTTTTTTCTCTCCCTGTCCCTGAGTTCTCTTTTGTCGCTATAGCGATGCTTTCTCCACATCATCGCTTTTATGCCATCTTCTCTCCTCATGCCTGTTGCACTCAATCACTGTCAGATGAGTAGATGGACAAAACCGGGCATGGGATTGCGATGTGCAATGTGGGCTAACGAGGAGGATAGACAAAGAAAGTTCTGCTCTATTGTTGCCCCCCCTCCCCTCAGTTTGCTGTTTTCTGTAGCCTTGAAAGGATAGTGATGATGGTGGAATAAGGCCATGAAATACAAAGTGATGGAAAATGTTCACCTCATTATTTGATGAGAATAGTATCACATGTTTACAGTACATACAGTAAGTCACAAACATGTCCGACACATTTTTGTGAACTTGCGAATAGCTAGAACTTGTAATACATACAACATGATCAAACCGCTTATTCGATTACTAATATTTAATTGCATTAATTCTTTGTCAATCGATACATTTATCATTCAATTAATCGTGCAGTCACCCCTCAAGACATCATCAGGGTAGAACTCCATCCACGCAGACCATATCTGAGCCAAGTCAGTGCATGTTTGCAATGACATGGTCTTGATGGGAGCTGTCTGTAAAAATCCTTATCCTTATCGTTGCCCCCCGCAAGCTGAACATAGGAAGGAAAGGTTATACCGGCTCTGTACAGTCATATTGAAAATCCTCAGTCAGGTACACTGCATCCAATCCATCATCCGCCTGGAAAGCCTCAGCCATACAGTACACAGCTATCTACAAATGTAGCTGCTGTTTACTCACTTTCTGTGCTACTGCTGTACTGTTGCTTCATGCACCTAATTACAAGAGTTATTTGGAAAATGTTTAAATACTAATGCAAGGTGTAAGGTGACTGCAAACCTGTGTTTATGTTTTGACACTTAATTAGCCTGTAAGCTAAAGGCTAAATCCTAATACTTAATTGCATGACAGTGTTGTGCACTGAAACAGATTTTCAAGTGAAAAGCGAAAAATGTTTGTTTTTTTTGCCTTGAGAAATGTTTTATTTGGTGAGCGATACCGTTGTTCGACAAATTATGAATTAGCCTCAACAGTACTTTCTCATGCTGACTTCAGTACATCCTAAGTACAATTCTTCAATAGTTACTATAGAAAATCACCTAGTGGTTTCTAGTATTTTACAGTATGGATACTTCAGCTTTTTGTAGTTTTCCTTTGCTCTTAAAATGAGACTAATCAAGTTAATTGATTTGGCCTTTAAAATCACTTACTCTTGCTTGCTCTGTTGCTTAGAATGCAATGCTTAGCAAGCCAGTTGATGCAAAGCACGAGTGCTCAATATTAATGACTGCAAAACCGCCAACAAATGACCCAGTATAATGTACATGTTCGTCAAAAGATATAATATTTCAGTATTCTTGCAGCAAATGTTGAATCATTGAAAGGTGAGCTTAGAGACTGTAGATTACACAGTGTGAACCAATTTTCCCAATGAGAAATGGAATGGGGTAACATTTAGGTCAAGTGAATTCTGGTGGGCCCCAGAAGAGTAGTCTAATACAAGACACAAAGAAGAAATGTTAAAATGAACAGCTGGAAAAGGGGAAGACTTAAAAGTTAAAATTTCACATCTTTTCCTTTCTTTAACCCTCAACTAAGTGGGAACTTAGTTCCCTGAAAATCCCACTCACACCACCACCAACAACCCAGCAAACCCCAGTTACCCCACCCCCTGTGCAGCTAATAATAATCAAATTACATTTCTAATCTGCAGGGGGTGTTCTGATGCTTGCCTTTACAGCTTCCTCCACGCTTGAGCATATCCTTTGGATGCACAGTTGGAACTGCCGTCAGATCTGCGTGCGGGCATGGAGAAATGTCAAGGTTAAGCACTGGAAATGGCAGGGTAATATCTCAAGCTTACATAGCATCTGTGAATTACAGCCACCTATAGCCAGCCACATTCTTAATAATGAATAAACGAGGCACGGTTAGCAGAATGGTTTGGGTGCAGTGGTTTTCGACCCTATTCATGTCAAGGCCCATTATTTATTCGGCATTTGAGCCACGGACCACCATTTGATGAGATTTATCCAAAATTGTGGTGCAACCACTCCAACAACCAGCTTTGTCTGTATCTATGTTTGTACACGTGTACCTGTACGTGTGTGTACCTGTACGTGGGACCCAAAAAGATGAGCATGGTTACTATGGTCACTGACATTACGTCAGACCACAGCTGATCAGGCTATATAAGACCTTGCACCACTCAGTTCACACGGGTGTGATTTTTTTCTTATTGTTGGATAAGATTTTGTCCACAATTCCATGCTCTATTAATGTGGTACCATTAGGAGAGATAACAGGCAAACGTTGATCAAAATAACAATCCTTCAACATTCTCTTATTGTGTAGACTTCTTGTAAATTAAGTAATGCCGATGTATAACAATAATTTAACTCTTGAGAGCGTAAAATGAAACCAAATGGACCCGTCATTTGGTTTAATTTTACGCTCTCAAGAGAATAAGGGTCCATTTTGTTACCAACTCTCCATCAACCCCCTCAAGGACCACTGGTTTGAGCGTGTACCACATGAATTGATTCTGGAGCTCAGGTGACCTTTGCTGCATGTCACTCCCGACTCTCTTCACTGTGCACTATCAATACAGGCAGAAAAAGTATTGTAGATCTGTATAAATTAGGCCTTGGTGTGGCACAGTTTAGTTTTGACAGCGTGATAAATGTTGGTCCGTCCGTGCTGCAGAAAAGGACTAAGGTCCAAGAATAGAATACACAGAGAGAGCCTGTGTTTTGATTGAAATCTTAAACACATATGGCACAAAGCACAGCAATACTGGCTATGCATCACATGACTATACAATGTGTTATAAACATACTTATAATGTGCATACATATAGTTATAGCACTCCATTCCTATAAGGCTTTATAACAATAATCATAACGCATAAAACATTAATTTACATAATTTACTTAAATTGTCATGTTTAAATACATTGCAATTAGCTTCTTATAACGCTATAATTACAGTTTTAAATGCTCATAAGTACTGAAATCACAACATCTTATTATAATGAATGTTATAGCCTTTTATACTTACTAATAAAGTAATGTATTATAATACTAGATGCTAGTCACTGGTAGACTTTTTGGTAACACTTCCTTTGCATTCCATCCTAATTATCATAGTTGTAATTTTGCACATAAAACTGGCCACACCAAGGGCCATGGACAGCAGCTGCAGTGGCAGTGACTTCAGGACCATGGACACAGCTGCAGTGGCAGTGACTTCAGGACCATGGACAGCAGCTGCAGTGGCAGTGAATTCAGGACCCGTGGACAGCAGCTACAGTGACTTTAGAACCGTGGACAGCAGCTACAGTGACTCCATCACCATGGACAGCAGCTGCAGTGACTCCATCACCATGGACAACAGCTGCAGTGCAGTGACTCCATCACCATGGACAGCAGCTGCAGTGACTCCATCACCATGGACAACAGCTGCAGTGCAGTGACTCCCATCACCATGGACAGCAGCTGCAGTGCAGTGACTCCATCACCATGGACAACAGCTGCAGTGCATTGACTCCATCAGCATGGACAACAGCTGCAGTGCATTGACTCCATCACCATGGACAGCAGCTGCAGTGCAGTGACTCCATCACCATGGACAGCAGCTGCAATGCAGTGACTCCATCACCATGGACAGCAGCTGCAGTGCAGTGACTCAATCACCATGAACAGCTGCAGTGCAGTGACTCCATCACCATGAACAGCTGCAGTGCAGTGACTCCATCACCATGGACAGCAGCTGCAGTGCAGTGACTCCATCACCATGGACAACAGCTGCAGTGCATTGACTCCATCACCATGGACAACAGCTGCAGTGCATTGACTCCATCACCATGGACAGCAGCTGCAGTGCAGTGACTCCATCACCATGGACAGCAGCTGCAATGCAGTGACTCCATCACCATGGACAGCAGCTGCAGTGCAGTGACTCCATCACCATGGACAACAGCTGCAGTGCAGTGACTCCATCACCATGAACAGCTGCAGTGACTCCATCACCATGGACAACAGCTGCAGTGCAGTGACTCCCATCACCATGGACAACAGCTGCAGTGCAGTGACTCCATCACCATGGACAACAGCTGCAGTGCAGTGACTCCATCACCATGGACAGCAGCTGCAGTGCAGTGACTCCCATCACCATGGACAACAGCTGCAGTGCAGTGACTCCATCACCATGGACAACAGCTGCAGTGCAGTGACTCCCATCACCATGGACAACAGCTGCAGTGCAGTGACTCCATCACCATGGACAGCAGCTGCAGTGCAGTGACTCCCATCACCATGGACAACAGCTGCAGTGCAGTGACTCCATCACCATGGACAGCAGCTGCAGTGCAGTGACTCCATCACCATGGACAACAGCTGCAGTGCAGTGACTCCATCACCATGGACAACAGCTGCAGTGCAGTGACTCCATCACCATGGACAACAGCTGCAGTGCAGTGACTCCATCACCATGGACAACAGCTGCAGTGCAGTGACTCCATCACCATGGACAATAGCTGCAGTGCAGTGACTTCAAGACCATGAATAGCAGAGCAGTTACTTTAGAACCGTGGACAGCAGCTGCAGCAGCTCCAACCAGCACTAAACTTGGTACAAAGAGTACAGTAAGACGCCTGAGGGCGAGAAGCTAGGGTGAGGTCGCGTGAACGCATCCGCCTGGGTGACAGCAGACTGCTGGGCGAGCGCTGGTGCTTTGGAATGGGGGGTCAGACCAACCAACACACGGGAAATGCACGATTCCATAATTAACTGCGACCTTCGGTCGCAACTATAGATATAGTAAATGCGGTAGATGCTAAACTGTATTACTGCAATGAAATGAGCAGGGTCTGAAAAATGAAATGTGTAGAAATGGTATGAAAAGGTAAATAAGGGCGATGGCAGAACACGGGGGGAAAACAGCAGCTGTGTGTTCCTTTAAGGATGCAACATTTTCTAATGTTTAGCTTTATTCATTTTTCTCCCTCTTTTTATGTACTTGATCCCTCAAATGTGGTGCCTTATAACTGAACCAGCAGTGTCTGCCATTCCCAAAGGTTAATAATATCACCTCTTAAGATGATTTATTTCTCAGCTCAATACCAATTAGATTGCGTGACATTATCAATGCAATTGGTGCTGCTTCAGCAAAATCCAATATTACCTCATAATAATGTTGAGGCAGAGAATCTCCCTATAGAGCAACAATTTCCCTGCAAAACATTAGGAGTGGCTTTGCAGAATGCATATTACATATTAATAAAAGAAAATTAGAGTCATTAAAACAACAGCAATCAAGAACATTATACTTCAGCAAGTATGCTGGAGGTTCGTTGCTGGTTCACAAATGTATACTCCCTGAGGCACTGTAGAGTATAGCACAACATTGCAAACTTTAATTATTGTTAAATAAACTAAACTGCTGTGAAGTTGCATGAGTTAACGTGCACTGCATAGTGGACTGGAGATGGGGGTCGATTTGAGGGTCAAAACACTGACAAAGATGGATTCTGTTTACTCTCTGTGTGTGTGTGTGTGTGTGTGTGTGTGTGTGTGTGTGTGTGTGTGTGTGTGTGTGTGTGTGTGTGTGTGTGCGTGTGCGTGTGGGTGTGGGCGTGCATGGGTGGGCGTGTGGGCGTGCGTGTAACTAATCTGTGACTACAGCACATCATATTTCTTGTGCATGCTGCCAGGATGCCATGGAACTCAATTCCCGAATATTTTTCAATTTGGGCAACAACAACTATGAACGCATAATCTCACACCTGTGTGTGAGTGAGTTATCACCACAAGTCACCATCTATTTAATGCAGAGGAAGAGAGACATAAAGACAAAATGTGAGGGAAATATGTACTGCTATAGGTTTACATAGAATTCATAATCACACATAATTATTGCCAATAATTATGTGTGATTATGAATTGTATGTAAACCTATGCTTTTAGACCCCGTTTCCCTCCACTGCAGAGCAGAGTTGAGACACGCTCTGCCTCCTGCTGGGGGTTGTGAACTTTTCATTGTACTGTAGGCAGACTATAGGCACAGCTGAACTGGCTTAAAGGCTCTCTCTATTTTAGATTATATTAAGGGGGAAATTGTGGATGTTGTCTCATCCTGTTGGTCAACTTTACGGTTAGGGAGAGGTTCTGTGTTCTCTTTGTCCTTTTACCAGCCTACAGCTGTATCTAATCTGTCATCTGCTATTGACAGCACTCCGAGGTTTATGACCAGGTGTGTACAGCAATCACACTTTCCAATGCTCTCCGTCTACCTCCCTCCCTGTGTAAAACGTCCAACCCTCTGTGCCAAATGTCTAAAAAGGCACTCTGAGAATGCATGCAGCGAGTTGTTAGGCCCAGCAGACCGTAAGGCTGTCGGACTCTGCTGCGATGTCAAAATGTAGCCGTCGGGCTGTATACCACACTTGGCAGTGTTTCTGCTCTACATGAAATAATAAACAATCATCATGATTTCACCTTGTGCAGAAAAATTTGAAAATGCATGACAGAGCACTATACACTGTACTGCAGGCATCTAGGCCTACAGTACGGTGTAGCACAGTGTACTGTACAGAGTCTCTGAGACGGTTGTGTTCCATGTTTGTGATTATTCTTTTGTGTTACCGAAAAGCATCCTTGGGGCTTACAGGGTTAAACGAACCAAAAGGATAATCACAAACATGGAACACAGCCGTCTCTCTTTGGTTATGAAAAATAACATCTTATTAGTTATTTCTTATGAGGCATTTGTTCGAAAAGGAGGTAGGTATACTGTCTTTGGAAATTAGCCCTTCACTAAATCCCACCCCAAAAAGAGATTGTCCAATGCCAATCCAAATAGTTTAGCAACGGTTGCTATGCAGGTCAAGCTTTCTTCGCTGCTAACGTGCCTATTGGACAAGGATGGGTTGGGGAGGGACTTAGTGAAGGGCTAGACCTGATGGTGACTAAAAAGACGTTCACACTGAGCACTATACTTACTATAAAAATATAGTTTAAAAAGTGTGTCAAGTCAAGTGGATGGCAAAGTTCACACCACAACTAAAACAAATACTGTACAGTGTTAATGTTTCTGTTCTGCATGCCCTGCTACTGTGCTCTTGTTAATGTTTCAAAACTGTTGTATTCATATACCTCATCACGATAGGTCTGCCACTCATTTATTATACATTACATAGTCCGGTGTATGTGTCATTGTTATATGTATATCATGTTTGTCATGTCTATAAAAAAAACTAATACAAACTAAAAAAATACTGTACAGTGATAAACGATATAGTGACCGTTATACTGTAGTTATAGTGCTCAGTGTGAACGGCCCTTAAGTCTAGACAATAGATCTTTAAATTGTGCTGCTGAAGTGAGTGGCAAATCACTGTGCATTACTGAGCAGCCTAGCCAAATAAGAACACTAATATCATATTGGTTGAGTCACTTGACTGTGAAGAAGTGTGTTCTTTTTTCAATGCTCGAGCCTGAGTTTACAATGAAAATTCTAATGAGGTGTGGAAATTATATTATTCCACACCACTATATTATTTGTGAGAATATTGGATGGTAACTGTCAATACAACCAACTTTGCCTTATACCTTTGAGTCGATACAGTATACCAGCTGAGGGGATATTATATCTTTTCTTTTCTTTTCTTTTCTTTTCTTTTCTTTTCTTTTCTTTTCTTTTCTTTTCTTTTCTTTTCTTTTCTTTTCTTTTCTAGTGACATCCACCATGTGGATGATTCATCCACCATGTTGTTGTAGGTGCAAACTGGTGCATAGAAAGGATAGAAAAAAGTACTTCTTTCTTGGATATTTTGTGGTAAATTTACACTTTGCATACCGGTACTTAAAGAATGCCTGCTGTTGTCTGGACTAATCATTCTCAAGAATTAAGTTCTGGAACATTTACGGTTTTCCTTAGAGATTTCAATTTACTTCCTCAATTCAAATCTTGAAATAGTTCTTTCTTGTTTTGCACTATGAGAGAAAAAAAGCAGCTACATTTAACATGTAGCTGTATTATGTTACATCTCGCAATCCCAATCGTGATACTGTACATGCATGTGGCTTTTGACCCTACAAAGTAATGGCTGATTTTTTTTCTCATAACTCCTGTCTGTATATCTTTGTCTCATGGTCTCACTATTACTTTTCACCCCCTCTCTCTCCCCCCCCCCCCCCCCTCTCTCCCCCCCTCTCTCTCCCCCCCCCCCCCTCTCTCTTTTCCTTTGCCCTCTTGTATACTAGCGGCGTGTCTCCATCTCTCTCCTGAGTACTCTCTGTGTCTCTGTCTGCCAATCTCTCCCTCCCTCCCTCCCTCTCTCTCTCTCTCTCTCTCTCTCTCTCTCTCTCTCTCTCTCTCTCTCTCTCTCTCTCTTTTCCTTTGCCCTCTTGTATACTAGCGGCGTGTCTCCATCTCTCTCCTGAGTACTCTCTGTGTCTCTGTCTGCCAATCTTTCCCTCCCTCCATCTCACTTGTTCATTAAAATTCCACACCTGTCCCTGCAGTGCTTGTGCAGCTCTCAGCTAAAAAGACCAAGCGCGATTATGCAGTCTCCGGGGGGTGGTTTATTTTATTTTATTTTTTATTTTTGAGTGGTGTAAACCACTCCTACAACTGGCTTTTGTGTGCATAAAAAAATGACCGTGGTTGCTATGTTCAAAATAATTTCTGACGTAATTAAATCACACCCGGGTGAACTGGATGACCGTAGCAACCGTGGTCATTTTCTCTGCGCAAAAAAAGCCAGTTGTGAAATCACATCCAGGTGTGATACATACATTTATCAAAAATGATAGCTTTTTTTACTTAACATATTTTGTGTGATTTCATTACGTCAGACATTACGTCAGACCACAGCTGATCATGCTATATAAAACCTTACACCACTCAGTTCACACGGGTGTGATTTTTTATTTTGTATCTAGGACACCTGTCTTACACCTCAGCCAAGGTGTCATTTAATTGTCAACAAACAGGGGGAAACAAAGTGCACATCTGTCCAGGACATACGTGCATTACAAATAGAAATTCACCTTTGGACGTGTTACACTGGTGCTAATGTCCCTCATACCGTACTTTAGAGACCTGTCCTAGTTAAAGTTACAGCACTGCTGTTGTATACAGTGAACCATAACGTGCACTGACGATTTCCCTGTCGGTGAAAAATGGAACAATTATCTTTTTTGCTCATGTCACCGACATCCCTTGATACCCAAGTCACGCAATGAGTATTACCATTGTCCTTGCTGCATTCTCCCAAATGTTTCCCTTCGCTCGCTCTCTGTTTAATGTCAATCAATAAGTGCAACTTCACCCATTGGGCTACTTGGGTCAGTGTGAGGCCAGCAGCATGACTTTGTTGCACGACTGAATTGACTGAGTGAGTGAGTGAGTGAGTCAGTGAGTCAGTGAGTGAGTGAGTCAGTCAGTCAGTCAGTCTGGCTGCCTGACTGTTGATGTGTCTTCTTATCTGCCTCTCACTTCACTTAATGTATGATCTATCTATCTATCTCTCTCTCTCTCCATCCATCTCTCTCTCTCTCTCTCTCTCTCTCTCTCTCTCTCTCTCTCTCTCTCTCTCTCTCTCTTTTCCATGGTCTCCATCTGTCCCTTCCTCTCTCTTTGTAGTCTTCTTTAAAAACACACATCCTTATTGTCTACCCACACCAGCCGGTGTGAGTCACCAAATGACCTCCAGGCGGCTGCTTTGTTCCTCTTGCTTGAAGCTCTGTTTGTTTTGTTTTCCGTACCATAAGAAATATGGCCTGGTTTGTTCCTCTGCCAAGCAATGCCGCATTTGTACCGTGAGCGTAGCCAGATGAGTGACACAGCAAACAGGATATGCTCCAATGCAGTGCTTCAGTTAGAAGGTATACAATATAACAGACGTGTTTATTTTCCCGGGTTGTGTGTTGTCGGGGTGTTGATTTATACAGTACAGTTAGTTGCTACAATGGCCATGAGGATGGGGCAGGCAAGGGTCGTTTTATTTCCTTAATCTGAACTATTCTAGAACACTGAAGTAGACTCACTCCACTGCATCTTACTGTGGATCAGAAATGCAATAAGAATGAATGCAGTCGATAATCATCGCTGCTCCGTGGGGCACGGTGGCGAGGTCGGTAGCACTGTCGTCGCACAGCTAGAAGGTCCCGGGTTCGATTCCCGCCAGGGACACTGGGGGAGCTGGCTGTGTGTTCTCCTCCGCATCATCGGTGCCCATACCCTAGGTGGGGTTCGGCGAAATGGCCTTTCTGTGTGGCGTTTGCATGTTCTCTCCATGTCCCCTAGGGTAGGTACCCTCACAAAAAATGCAGGAATCCTGGTCTCTAATCTACTGCCACCCCCTGGTCAACTGGGCCGCCTGAGGAAACTGGAACGGAAAAAGGAACTGGCTGGAATAACGTGTTCTTACCACGTGCTACGTCCTACTGGGGAAACTTCCCCCTGTCAGGTAATAAGAAGCGGCCTGCTCACTCCTCACACAAGGAAGCATGAGCTCAGTTCGGGGCTTTCCCCAGGTTGGCAGAGGGAGAGTAGTGCCCAGGATTTCAGTTTAGGCAACTGGCGACGGGTGAAAAATGGGTTACAAAAATCGTGGGATAAAAAGTTTTGAAAATAAATCATCGCTGGTCAGGTCGCAGGGCCGTAAAGCTGGCTTCAGATCAGGATACCTTTCCTAAACTCTTTATGTGACTGGTCCTTGATCTTTAATTAAGGCACGCTCTAAATAAACCCATTCGTTCACCCACTATCTTAATTGGATCTGTATTAAGTGTTCATGGAGGAGAGATACTGTAGGCTGGGCTAATGCCTGATTTATACGTGGTTACCTGCTGTGTCGCGCACTGAGAATAGCAGCTCTGTACACTCACAATGCATCACATCACAACACCTTGGGAGCTTGTAATACATCGGCTATTTTCAGTGCCAGACACAAGTTTGCCACTATAAGTATAAATCAGGTATAATGAAGAACTCTTCCAGATAGTATTTTTTTACTCATAACAGGAAACACCTGCATGTCAATAAGCATGCCAATGGTACCTGTCAGAGCCAATCAAGTGCTGAGTTGAGTGATGAGAGTAGGAGACATGCAGAACCTTGCTTTCAGGCCTATGATTTATTCACAATCATAAATTATGTTCACGTATTCCCTCTCTATCTCCCTCCAGTCTCCCAGACTCTCCCAGCCTCCCCCAGCTAAACCACCTTAATCAACCATTGTCTCCAAGCTCGTCAGCTGAACTGTGATGGTTTAATAATAAGCACCCAGGTGGAAAAACAAAAATCCCTCACACAGGCCTGACACATGCTTAGCGGAGCGTGTGTGCCTCATGGAAATGACTTGAAATGAGAGGGGAAAAAGCTTATGTTGAAACAGATAAATGAGCACCGTTTGCACCTTGCCCCTGGGTCATTCATTATGGAATGAACATAACATTGTCATTTCAGTTCAGTTCATTTTTGGCTGGACCACAACAGTGGGGCCAGCCAATTCCAAATATCTGTCACTGACTGATGAAGTTGTATCATTGAATGAACCCAATGCAGAGCAGATGTCCCTCCAGCATTGGGTTCACATCCAGGTGATGTGATTGCGTCACTCACGTTCACTTCATCAGGCCAGTTTTGTACAGCGCCTTCTATTGGCGAATAGTGACAAAGCCCAGAACCAGAATTTTGCGGAAGGCACTGGAGTCTATGAGTGTTGGGGCGACTGTGGCTCAGGAGGTAGAGCAGGTCGTCCAATGATCCATGGGTCGGCGGTTTGAATCCCGGCTCCTCCTGTCTACGTCGAAGTGTCCTTGGGCAAGACACTGAACCCCAAATTGCTCCCGATGTGCTGGTTGGTACCTTGCATGGCTTCCGCCGCAATCGGTGTATGAATGGGTGAATGTAATGCACAATCTATGTAAAGTGCCTTGGATAAAGGCACTATATATAAATGCACCATTTACCATTTTACCATTTGTTCGGTTATTCAGCTTTTCATGCTTGGCTTTCCGACTGGCCCGAAGACAGACCAGATTATCACTAGATTAGAACTCAACTGGAATTAACTAAGTGTCTTAATGTTAGTTTATAATGACGAATTCAAACATGCCTTTATGGTTTTAATCATTAATTTACAGAAAACAAACACATACAGTATACTGTACATGAACACGCTTACTACTACTCCAACACAAATAAGTACAAGCTCAGTTTCCTAAACACGTGGCATTTTTACCCTGCTGTTCTATACTGGCTTTGTCTCTTAATTGTTTCTTATAAGAATATTATCATTTTGCTTAAACACACATTAAAACACCCTATAACTGTTGTCTGACCTCTGTTCCCTTTCTTGACACTTCCTATAGTGAAGAGAACTACTAGGTCATTATTTAGACTACAGTCATAAGCCCAGCCTTATTAGATGGCCTCTCTGATCTCTCTCCCGTCTCATGGTGGTGAATCTGAAGTTAATCTCCCCAGTCAGTATATTTAACAGGCCCTGAAGACTTCAGATAATAACCAATGACAGCAGGCCCACGGGACATGAGCTGCTTAGACCCCCTCACTCTCTTTCCACAAGCAAGGCAGTTTGAATGAAGACTTGTTGCAAAACCCCCTTTTCTGTAAGAGATGCTGCTGCCTCACACGTTTCTTATCTGATCCTACACAGATTACCCATTAGGTAAACTGAAACTATTACAGAAATTATTATTAGGCTTTACTTACCCAATATACAATTTGGGTTATTAGAACACATATTTGATAATTGTAAGGAATTTAAGAATACATATATTATTACCCGATCTAAACCCGAGTGGTGAACCGCTGCTCCTTCGCCTGGAAAGGAGTCAGCTGAGGTGGTTCGGGCATCTGGTTAGGAGGTCCTCGACGCACGTCCCACTGGGAGGAGACCCCGGGGCAGACCAAGGCGCAGTTGGAGGAAATACATCGACTCACTGGCCTTGGAACGTCTCGGAATCCCCCAGGAGGAAGTCACTAATGTTGCTGTGGAGAGGGAAGTCTGGAGCACTCTGGTGGAGCTGTTGCCCCCGCGACCCGACTACGGATAAGCGGTTGAAGATGGATGGATGGATATTATTACACCCCACAATTCACATGTATATTTTAGTGTGTGACAACCATACCATGGTGTCTCTGTCTCTCTCCAGAGGGCAGTAAACTAAACATCCTTATCACTCCTTCATCAGGGAGAGCACACATGTTGAGTGAGAGCACACATGTTGACCTCACATGTTGGCCTCACAAGTCCAATAAACAATAAGTCTACTAATTTGAGTATTAAACATTACTACAGTCCAAATTGGACCGCACAATGAGCGTTTGTCACTATTTTGAGTTACATGAACCAGGTAACCGGCTGCAACTCTCCCATAGAAGGCTCTGGTCTATCCTAATAACCTATTTGTATCATTTGATGTCAGGGTTGGTGTTTCTTGTGAAGCTATATGGTTATTAAGTATCTCCAACCCTTGGCTCCAGTCAGCCTGGGTTAAACTGGCATGAAACACAGATGCCACAATATCACCAGTTTCTTAATTAATTCACACTGGCCGACAATTGCCGCTTAGTCGATTCAAATGTAAAGTACTCCAATGTACAGTATCATATGCGATGGAGCCATATATTAGGTTTTGACCCAGGCCTTCATCCTGTTTTCCTCGCTTGACCTTCACAGAGTAGGCCCTCTAATGGAAGAAATCAGCTTATTGTTTGTGGTAATGAACTGCTGTGAAAACAAAAGAGGGTCATAGTTGTGTTGCAATTAACATGCACTGCACTTAGATTCACTCTAAACTCACAGTTTAGGTTCATGGTGTTAATAACAATAATATAGCGTGAAAATATAAGAACATCTTGATCTTACAGTATATGTACTGCATAGGGAACAGATTAAACTATAGCTTTAGTTTATGGTCCAGTATGAGCAGCGTAAAGCACTTAAAACTGTTAATTTGCGTACTATCAAATTAAGGAGGGACGATTGTGTGAAACAACGATAATTATCACAGTTGGCTATTACTGCAAACGCTAATCGAGATTGTTCTTAATGTAACTTAACAGGAAGTGGTTTATATGCAAATGGCACACAGCCATATTAGCATATAATGAAGGAATACTGATAACTTTGCCTTTGGTTCTGTAGAATCATTCAGTTGCTCTCGGGTGGAAACCGTAAAACATTTACTTCTACAGGAAATTGAACAATAAACCTGTGTTCCAATGGATCCAATGTAGTTGTTATTTTAGTCATAAGCACTTTTCATGGGATCATTTCTAGAATGAGGGGTTAAAGGGCCACTTCACCCCTTTTGCAACCAGATCTTATTTTAATAATAAAGACAAGAAACTCTTTCCTGGGTTTTTTATGTGGGTAATATGTGTTTTTAGATATTTAAAATTTTCATATGTCTGTCATGGACACTGGTCTCACTGCTGGATTACTACAATTACCATAATGCTTTGCTGCACTCACCCCACCTTGTGGAGAGGGGGAGGGCTGTCTCACTGAGACTACATGTAGTCCAGGGAGATGGTGAGACCAGTGTTGATGACATCACAGACACTTTGAAATACTAAAATATCTAAAAACACATATTACCCATATAAAAACCCCGGGAAAGTGTTTCTTGTCTCCCAAACATCATTAAAATTAGATCTGGTTGCAAATGGGGTGAAGTGGCCCTTCAACAATACGCACATCAACATTGTGTGCTGCTTAACATATTTTGAAGGATAAAACCTGCACAACAAGTTATGGTTCAGACTTTTTCTTGATCCACATTGGATGTTTGTCAGGGCATTTGACCCTGACGAACAACAAAACCACTTCCAACCTGCCATCCTTAAGTAGTAAAAATATATTTTTACTACTTTTGAGGGACACTGTCATGCAACAAACTATAACATATGGCATTAATTTATGAAAAACATGCTAACAGGGATGATACAGTTTATTGTATTCGTGGCTATGATACTGTATAATACATTATTATCAGCTTAATTGTTGATTACTAATTTGCACTTTGTCCCTTGTTATTTTGTTGGACCAGCATTGATATTATGGCACCATTTCCTGCAGTCAGCATATAATGTGACTATTATGTATTAAAAAAAAGCCCGGGTACCGAGGCTAGCAGTGTATGACTATACATATTTACAGACCATTAATTAGCACCTTATATTATGTTGTGTAAATGCATGGACAGCTCTGCCTCTCTGCCCTTAATTGCTCTCCCACTCCAAATGTATTATTTGCATCGTGTATCATTTGCATGGCCTGCGATCACCCAAGCTGAAAACAAAACAAGGGGTAGGTGGGCAGGATGCGTGCGCGGGGGGGAAAGGTTTGGTTCTGCACGATGTTATGACAGTCATAGCAGCACTGTGCCTCTGACACCACCAGAGCCTTTTTTTCCCTTTTTTCAATGCAGAAATCCCACTCATCTGCCTGCTGTGTAACCGTGTAGTATACCGGTAGTTAAAATTTCCATCCCCTCTCCGAATTGTTTGGTAGACATCAGAATATTCCTCGTCCCCCTAGAGCTATATCATGGAAATGCACCACACACTGGAGAAAGACCACTCGGTGTCAAGGGAATTTTTCTTGCCATTTTCTTCCACTTTGTATGTCTCTGCTTAGTATGAACATAATATTATGTGCATGCGTACCCCCTTTCATTGCTTATTATACAGCCTGAGGCTTATACCCTCTCATTCCCTTCCCTAG